>NC_138182.1:281579346-281807677 GCF_964194105.1 Spermophilus citellus | reverse complement strand
TCTCTTTGCTAGCATAGCTAAGGGTCTGTCAATTTTACTTATTTTTTTTAAAGAACCAACTTTTTTCTTTTGTCACCTTTTTCAATTATTTATTTTGTTTTGATTTCATTGATTTCAGCTCTAATTTTAATTATATCTTGCCTTCAACTGCTTTTGCTGTTGATTTGGTCTTCCTTTTCTAGGGCATTGAGATATAATGTGAGGTCATTTATTTGTTGACTTTTTCTTCTTTAAAGGAATGAACTCCATGCAATGAATTTTCCTCTTAGTACTGCTTTCATTGTGTCCCAACAATGTCGATATGTTGTGTCTATGTTCTCATTTACCTCTAAGAATTTGAAATCTCCTCTTTGATGTCTTCTGTAACCCATTGTTCATTCAGTAGCACAGTGTTTAGTCTCCAGATGTTGGAGTAATTTTTTATTTTTCATTTTGTCATTGATTTCCAATTTCATTCAATTATGATCTGATAAAATGCATGGTAGTATCTCTACTTTTTGTATTATCTAAGAATTGCTTTGTGGCATAATGTATGGTCTATTTTAGAGAAGGATCCATGTGCTGCTAAGAAAAAAGTGTATCCACTTGATGCAGGTTAAAATATTCTATTATGTCAGTTAAGTCTAAGTTATTGATTGTATTATTGAGTTCCATAGATTCTTTATTCAACTTTTGTTTGGAAGATCTATCCAGTGGTGAGAGAATTGTGTTTAAGTCATCCAAGTTTATTGTGTTGTGAACAATTTGACTCTTGAACTTGAAAAGAATTTGTTTGATGAACATAGCTGCACCATTGTTTGGGGCATATATTTATTATTGTTATGTCTTGTTGGTGTATGGTTCCTTGAAGCAGTATGTAATGTCCATCTTTATTCCTTTTGATTAACTTCGGCTTGAAGTCTACTTTATTTGATATGAGGATGGAAATCTCTTCTTGCTTCCACAGTCCTTGTGAGTGGTATAATTTGTCCCAATCTTTCACCTTCAGTCTGCGGATGTCTTTACCTATCAGATGAGTCTCCTGGAGGCAGCATATTGTTGGGTCTTTTTTAAAAAAATCCAATCTGCTAGACTATGTCTTTTGATTGGTGAGTTTAAGCCATTAACATTCAGGGTTACAGCCATATTTGTTTATTTGTGTTATTTAACTTGACTTAATTTTCTTCTTTGATTAGTTTTCTCTTTAGGGTACTACCTCCCTCTGCTGATTTTCATTGTTGTTTTTCATTTCCTCTTCATGGAATATTTTTCCAAGGATGTTTTGTAGTGATGATTTTCTAGCTATAAATTCTTTTAAGTTTTGTTTATCATGGAAGGTTTTTTATTTCATCTTCAAATCTAAAGCTTAATTTTTCTGGATACAAGATTCTTGGTTGACACCCATTTTCTTTCAGAGCTTGATATATATTGTTTCAGGATCTTCTAGCTTTCAGGGTCTGTGTTGAAAAATCTGCCATTATCCTAACTGGTTTCCCCCTATATGTAATCTGACTCCTTTCTCTTGTAGCTTTTAAAATTTTCTCCTTATTGTGTATGTTGGGCATTTTCATTATAATGTGCCTTGGTGTTGCTCTGTTGTGATTTTGTACACTCGGTGACCTGTAGGCTTCTTTAATTTGGATTTCCAATTGATTCTTCATGTTTGGAAAATTTTCTGATTTTATTTCATTGAATAGATTGTTCATTCCTTTGGTTTGGACCTGTATGCCTTTCTCTATCCCAATAACTCTTAAATTTGGTCTTTTTATGCTATCCCATATTTCTTGAATGTTCTGCTCATGGTTTCTTACCTTTGTCACTGTGTGGTCTATATTATTTTCAAGATTATATATTTTGTATTCATTGTCTGATGTCCTATTTTCCAAGTGGTCTATTCTGTTGGTGATGCTTTCATTTGAGCTTTTAATTTGGTTTATTATTTCTTTAATTTCAGGGATTTCTGTCTTTTTGTTTTGTTTTGTTTTTTAGCACCTCTATCTCCCTGTTGAGGTGATCTTTTGCTTCCTTTATTTGTTTCTGTAGCTCCTTGTTGAAATGATCTTTCACTGCCTGTATTTACTCTCATATATCTTCCTTGATTTCACAGAACATTTTTACCATGTATATCCTAAACTCCATCTCTGTCATTTTTTCTGCTGTGGCTGCCAATGATCCTAATGATATGATGTCTTGATTTGTTTGGGGCACTTTCTTCCCTTGTCTTTTCATGTTGCTCATGCGTCTTCCTTTCCAGGTTGGGTCTAGGTTGTTATTTTTTTACCTTATAGGTTTGTAATGTTTTGTAGGGTCCCAAGACCTCTCCTTTGTGGGGAAGGACAATGTTAACAGATACCAATATCAACAATATACCACCTATGAACAATTTGTTGTTATTAAGACATTTACAGTTTAGTCTTGATGGATAGAAATGTTGGATTCAATTATTATCTAAAATATAATCAGTAGTTTTGTACAAAGGTTTACAGTTTCTGACAGTGGACAATAACCTGGGGGTTGGGTTTAGGATGATATGCTGAGGAGGGAGGATGTGAGGATATAGAGTTAACATATCTTAGGAAGTATGAAGGAGAAATCTAGTGAAGAGGGTTAGTAGCAAGAGAATAGACAGGAAATAATTTAGGGGAGACAAGTTCATGGGGAGACAGTAGAGTACATAAAACAAACACACATATGTATTTAGAAAAATACAGATATTAAAACAGTAAAATTTGGAGGGGGGAACGAAAAAATAAAAATAAAAAGGAAAAGAAAAAAAGGGTATATACAATACCTCTATATTATATTATTCAGATGACTGAGTACTCAAAGTCCTATTTCATGCAAAGTTCTTGGTTTCACATATGTTGGGGATGTGAGGGCCGGAGGATGGAGGGGTAGAAGAGAAAAAAAAAAAAAAAAACAACCAACCAACCAACAAACAAACAAACAAAAGTCTGGAAGGAAGAAACCAGGGTTGCAGCTGGCTTTAGAGATCCATATCTTTCCTGCTTTTCTTCTCATCCAATAGACGGGGTCCTCTGTTGTAAGCTGGTGTCTCTGCTCTCAGGATGGTGGAGATAACCAGGTGGGAAGACTGGTCCTGGTGCAGGGCACCTGGATGTGGGGAATGGCACCCACCAGTCCCCTGAAGAAAGACTGCACCTCACGGGTCTGTTTTTGGGACCACTCCTATAACATGAGTGCCCGGTATTATCTCCCTCTCTTGCCTGGAGATTTCCCAGTTCCCAGTCTCTCCCTCTTCTCTAGCAGTTCCCAATGAAGGAACCTCTCATCTGGGCTCTCATGGGTGGCTCCCTGGTCGCACTTCATACCTGTGTTGGGTTACCACTGCTGGGGAGTAGGGAAGGTTGGAAACCTGGTACCTGGCTTTGGAGATCTGATCTGGGAACTGCCCCACCTAATATGGCGAGAATGTTGAATCAAGATGGCGGTCTGCTTTCAGCGCTGGGCTGTCTGGTGAGTTGGGGGAGCCTTGTGAGGTGGGGGGGGGAGCGTGATGAGGTGGGGGGAGCCTGGTGAGGTGGGGGAGCCTGGTGAGGTGGGGGAGCCGGGCTATGGCATTGCTCTGTGGGTAGGTAGCAGCTGAGTGACTTGCATGGGAGTGGATCAAAGTCTTGGCGATCTATAGATGTGTTGATAGGCGTGTGTTGATAGGCGGGTGATTCTGCCAAGGTCTGGCGGGAACTAGAACTTAGGGCTTTGGATCTTGCTCCAAGGCTGGGTGTCTTACTCCATCGCTGAGGCCCGGAGCCCTACATGGGGTCACAGAACTGGTAATTTCTGCAAAGAGCAGCTGGATAGAGGTCCTCTCTAACACTCTCAGAGATGTAGTATTCCAACTAAGTGAGATCTGCAGGTGTGGTGGTGCGGGGCCCAGGGCGGCTCACTCCCTTCCTGCCGCCATGTTTTTCCTCTCCTTAAAGTATCTTATGTAATAAATTGTATTTTACCTTTAAAGCATCTCATACAATATATTTAAAATTAGAATTTTGCTGCCAACTTTCAAAATGATTTTGTTAAGAGCACATTCAGCAAAGAAATTCACTCATTGTGAAGAGAGGTATGGTATTTCCAAAACCTATCATCTTGATTCATTTTAATTGCATGTAGCTCAGCATATGGTGGTTGCATAAACATAGACAATGCATAAACATAGACAATGTTGAGGAGAAAAAAAAGATAATTTATATTTCTAAAAAATCTCTCCAGAAATAAGTAATTAAGTTGGATCACCTGCGAAGGTTTGAGTTCATATTTTAAAAACTTCTGAAGTTTGTGCAATTCGCATGACTTATCATTTTTTCTTTCCTTGATCAAATATGGTCATTTTTCAAATTATTTATTTATCTAAATTGATAGACAAAATTGCATGTGTTCATGGTACACAATGTGATGCTTTGAAGCCTGTGTGTGTATAGATAGATATAGATATATAATGGAATGATTAAATATAGACAACTAATATGTATTTGACCTCATAGTTACTCTTTTTGTGGTGATAACACTTCACATCTACTTTCCCAGAATTCCTAAAAAATGTAACATGTCATCATTAGTTATTGTCACCAAGCTGGACTTTCTTCCTCCCTTCAAACTCTAATTTTGTTATCCATTGATTAGCATCTTCCCAACATTCTTGCCTGAGTTACCCCAGACTTTGGTGGCCATTATTTTCCTCTCTATTTTTACAAAATCAACTTTTTTAGGTTCTTCATATGAAAAACATTGTGCAGTGCTTGTCTTCCTGTGCCTACCTTATTCCACTTAGCGTAATGACCTCCAGGTTCACCTGTGTTGCATCCCCTTCTTTCTCAAGGCTGACTAGTGTCTCATTGTGTGTCTGTATCATATTTGCTATACTCATTCATCAGTTGATGGATGTGTGGATTTGTTTACATGTCTTGGCTCTTGTGTGAGCACTGCAATGAACATGAATGTGTAGATATTTCTTCAATGTATTGATCTCATTTCCTTTGAATACATACCTCATGTGGGGGGTTCACATAATACTTTTATCTTTCATATTTTGAGAAACAGCAATATTATTTTACATAATGGCTATAATAATCTGTATTCCTACCAAGATTGCACAAGGTGTCTTTAATTGTTTTTATACAACGGTCAGTTTTAATTGGGTAAGGTTGCGTCTCATTGTGCCTTTGATTTACATTTCCCTGATGATTAATGATGTTGAGAATTTTTGCATATACTTGTTGGTCATTTGTATGTGTTTTTTGAGCAATTACTATCAATGTCTTTTGCCATTTTTAAATTGGGTTTTGTGTTTGTTTGGTTTGCTACTCTTTTTGAATTCCTTAAATATTTTGGATATTAACACCTTAGCAAATATATAGTTTGCAGATATGTTCTCCGTTCTATACATTGCCTCTTCAGTCTGTTGATTGCTTCCTTTGCTGTGATGTTGCATTTTAGTTTAATGTAATCCCATCTGTCTGCGTTTGCTTTTGGTGTCTGTACTTTTGAGATCTGTCCAAAAACTATTTCCGTGATTATCATCATGGAGCTTTTCCCGTTTTCTTCTGGCTGTTTTAATAACTTTGAATGTTGCATTTATCTTTAATCCATTCTTACGATGAGAGGGTCCGATTTTATTCTTCTGCATGGAGATATCCAGTGTTCCTAGCATAATTTAATGAAGAGGCTGTCCTTTCCCCATTGTGTGTTCTTGGCCCTGTATTAAAAATCTGTTGAATGCAAACGTATGGATCTATTTCTGGGCTCTCTACTCTGTTTCCTTGGTGCACATATCTTTCTTTATGTGAGCCCTGTGCTGCTTTGGTTAATATACTTTGGCACTGCCTTTTGAAGTCAGGTAGCATGACTCTTCCAACTTGGTTCATTCTTCTCAAGACTGCTGTGTCTCTTTGGGGTCTTCTGTGTGTCCATGTGAATTTTAGAATTGTGTATTTATTTCTCTGAAGAATGTTGCTGATATTCTAAGAGATATGGCCTTGAGTCTCCACATCACTTTGCAGAACATTAACTCTTCCAATCCACAAACTCAAGATTCCTTTTTGTGCACGTATGTCTTTTTCAATTTCTTTTATCACTGCTTAATAATTTTCTTTGTAGAGACCTTTCATCTTTTTGGCAAAATTTATTCCTAGGTATGTTGCTTTTTATCCTTATTGTAAATGGAGTTGCTTTCTTGATTGCTGATCAGATGATTTGCAATGAAGATTTTCTCTGAACTCCATTAACCTAAAACCACAGTGAAACCCCGAGAGACAAGCCAGTGCTGAGCGAAGGCACAGGCACTCCTGGGAGCCCTGCCCTGCCCAGTTTTATACTGCAGAAATTTACTTTGAAATGGTTTAGTTTTATTCTAGATTCTCTGCTCTGTTTCAGGGTTAATCATTATCAATTATTAATTTGTTTTTAGCTAGGAGATTTTTTTAGTGGCCTTAACTCTTTGTTTATACACTTTAAAAACAGGAATTAACATTTCCCTTTTGAATATTTAATTAACTTCTTTGGCCAGTTCCCTAGCATAACTAAATTAATTGTATATGCTGGCAAAAATACATGTTGCATCAAAAAAATACTATAGAAGAAGTCCAGTTCAAAGAGCCTTGTTCTCAACTGGCTTCATATTTCAATAGAACGGTGGGCAGAGGCAAAAAAGCCATGAAGCATGTACTGCTCTGAGATAAGGCAGCTACCTCAGTCTTCTCTCTGTGGGTGTCACCTGGGAACACAGCAGAAACAGACCCACTATGTTTGTCTCTCATAAAGAAGTGGTTTGAGATCTCTTCCTGCCTGTCTGTATTTTGTCTCTGTGACATAAGAGCCATGCTTATTTCACTTTTCATTCTGTGTACTCTCCTTTTCCCCACTTTTCAATGCACCCATCTCTATGAAGAACTAGGTAAATTATTCCATTAAGGAGATAAATCCCTTCCAGGTTAAGATGGTTAAAACCAGTTTTCTTTTCTCTAAACCCCAGTCAGATGTAACACCCAGTAGAACCTTACCAATGATAAATTGAAGATAAAAGTGTCTCCATCAAGCCCGGTTCCTCTATCCATCACCCTTCTTGTTCCATGACCAATCAGGAACATCCATATGGGATTGTTACAAAGATAAAATATTTTTATTGGGTAAAACTACTGAAATGTGGGGTTCGTCTGCCACAAGAGCTGACATTACCTAACAGACACTTCCAATCAAGCCCTAACTCTGGTTATGAAAGAAGGTATTGTGTACTGTGCTGAGGTGACTTGAAGCCTTACTGGGTAATGTGAGAGGGTTTACAGGGACAGAGTGGGAAACCAACAGGAGCCAAGCCAGTCTTCCCAGGTTGTCACTAGCCACATGGGAAACCTGGTGCTCAACATTTTCTCAATCTTGATTTAGCTTTATAAAAAATGGCAGGCAATCACCTTCACCAAATATTCCTTTTCTTCTAGCCAGCAGCATTCTAGCAGGGATTTGTGAAATCATTACTAATAAGGAACAAATCGTGGTCAAACGATAGAGACACTTTTCCATTTCATAGAAGTTCATCCACATCAAAGAAACATCTTTTTATTTCTAGTGCAATAAAGTAGAACCTTTATGTGAATGTAGTAGGATATTATTCCCCAAAACACAATCCTTTTATAAAATTTGTTTTGATTAGTTATACATGATAGTAGGATACATTTATTCACTTTTATATACATAGATGGGATATATAATTTCTCATTTTTCTGAGTGTACATGTTGTAGAATCATATTGGTCATGAAGTCACATATATACATATAGTAATAATGTCTGTTTTATTCTGCTATCTTTCCTATCCCCACATCCTTTCCCCTCCCATCCCTTAACTTCTCTCTACCTAATCTAAGGTAATGCTATTCTTCTCTAGTGCCCGCTGCCTTATTGTGAATTATCATCCACATATTAGAGAAAACATCCAGTCTTTTTTTTTTGGAATTGGCTTATTTCACTTAGCATGCTATTCTCCAACTTTATCCATTTATTGGCAAATGTCATAATTTTACTCTTTTTTAAAGCTGAATAATATTCCATTGAGTATATATATCTACCACATGTCCTTTATCCATTCATCTACTGAAGGATACCTAGGTTGGTTCCATAGTTTAACTATTATGAATTGAGCTGTTATAAACATTGATGTGGCTACATTACTGTAGTATGCTGATTTTAAGTACTTTGGGTATAAACCAAGAGTGAGATACCTGGGTCAAAAGGAAGTTCCATCTCAAGTTTTCTGAGAAAATTCCATACTGCTTTCCAGAATGGTGGCACCAATTTGCAGTCCCACCAGCAATGTATGAGTGTACCTTTTCCCTCACATCCTTGCCAACATTTATTGTTGCCTTATTCTTGATGATTGCCATTCTGACAGGGGTGAGATGAAATCTTAGTTTAGTTTTGATTTGCATTTCTCTAATTGCTAGAGATGTTGAACACTTTTTCATGTATGTGTTGATAGATTATCTTTCTTCTTCTGTGAAATTTCTGTTCAGTTTCTTAGCCCATTTATTGATCAGGTTATTTGGTTCTTTGGTGTTAAGTTTTTTTTTTTTTTAGTTATTTGTAAATCCTAATGCTTTATCGGAGGTGTGTGTGGTAAAGATTTTCTCCTAATCTGTAGGCTCTCTCCTCATGTTATTGATTGTTTCCTTTGCTGAGGATCTTTTTAATTTGAATCCATCCCATTTATTGATTCTTGATTTTACAATAATCATATGATCATCTCAATAGATGCAGAAAAGCACTTGACAAAATACAGCACACCTTCATCTTCAAAACACTAGAAAAACTAGGGATACTAGAAACATAACATATTTCAACATTTTAAAAGCTGTATATGCTAAACCCAAGGCCAAAGCATTATAAATGGTGAGAAATTTAAAGCATTCCCTCTCAAAACTAGAACAAGACGAGGATGTCCTCTTTCACCACTTCTATTCAACATCATCCTTGAAACTCTCGCCAGAGCAATTAGACAAAAGAAAGATATTAAACGGATACAAATAGGTAAAGAAGAACTGAAACTACCAGTATCAGCTGATAACATGATTCTATATCTAGAACATTCAAAACATTCCACCAGAAAATTTCTAGAACTAATGAATGAATTCAACAAAGTAGCAAGATATAAAATCAGCACCTATAAATCAAATGTATTCCTATACATCAGTGATGAATCCACTGAAAGAGAAATTAGGAAAACTATCCCATTCACAATAGCCTCAAAATTATATACAAAATAAAATACCTGGGAATCAACCCAAGAAAAGAGGTGAAAGACCTCTACAATGAAAACTACAGAACACTAAAGAAAGAAATTGATGAAAACCTCAGAAGATGGAAAGATCTCCTTTGCTCCTGGAGAGGGAGAATTAATATTGTCAAAATGGTCATATTACCAAAAGCATTATACAGATTTAATGCAATTCCTATTAAAATCTCAATGACATTCTTCATAGAAATAGAAAAATCAATCACAATATTTATTTGGAAAAATAAGAGACCCAGAATAGCTAAAGCAATCCTTAGCAAGAAAAGTGAAGCAGATACTTAATATTTAAACTGTATTAAAGAGTTATAGTAGCAAAGATGGCATGATATTGGCACAAAATTATACTTGTAAAGAGTTATAGTAGCAAAGATGGCATGATATTGGCACAAAATTATACTTGTAGACCAATGGTACAGAATATAGGACGCAGAAACAAACCCACAATCCTTTTTATCATGTCTGAAAACACACCTGCTTTCCTGGGATTTTCCCAGTAGTAAATTAGAGTAAAGAGCTTTTGAAAATTTATTTCATTCTCTTATTACGAATAATTTATGCTAGAATTCTCTGCAAGGAAACGCCACCCACTGCTCCTGCCACCTTCTTTAAAGAAGCAACAAAGCTTGACATAGCAGGTCCTAGGTCAGTACCATGGTCAGCGACCCCAACTGGGCAAGAAGCACCTTCCTGATCAGAGGCAGGCTGAAGCAACCCGGAGGGGCAGCGGTCTCTGCCAAGATCCTGCAAGCGCAGGCATCAGGTGGTAGGCAGAGGGATTCTCCTCCCAGATGCCTGCTTAGGGTTGGAGACTGGCAGTCTCAGGAAGGGATGGAAGCTGCGCTGGGAGAAGCAAACAATTGTTTATTTAACTGGAAACAAAGTTCACATGAAGAGGCTCTCAAGTCTCACCAGGCACAGCACCAAGTTTACTTCTGCAATGATTCATTCCAGCTCTTAGGACCAGAGCTGTGTGACCTGCTCACCCTTAAGTGTGATGCCCTGCGTAAGCCCACACTCGGAGAAAATTGGAAACGCGGTATTTTGCATGTCTCCAGGTCTTCCGGACCCTTTGGTTAGATTTCAGTGTGCCTTCCCTTCTCCCAAAAGGACAACAGCGCCATCCAGGAGCGCACACACAACTTCAGAGCCACCTTGGAAGTTATTTTCTTAAACCCTCTATCCAGTCTGTTATCCCTTCCTGTCTGCGTGGTCTTCCAAAGACAGCCAGAATCTGACCCTTCATCATCTCCATCACAACCACGCTGGTCCAACATTACAGTACCTCTTGTCTGGAATTTTGCAGTAGTCTTTTGGGGATTGTTTTTGGGTTCGCTCCATCTTTGTATTCCTGAAGTCTGTCCCAGCACAAGTGAAAACCTCGTAAGTTAAGAAACGTGGATCCACTCCTTTCATTGGGTTCCATCTCATGTGGCCTGTTAGGCTCTCTCCTAACTGGGCCCCACCCGGTTCTGCTCTTCTCCCTCTTGGCCAACCCACTGACTTCCTCCACCCTTCTGGGGCTCTCCAGGCACACCCCCACCTTGGGCAGGGGCTTGTCTGCTCTCAGTGTTTCAAAGGCCCTTTCTCCAGCTGGTCCCACACTCTCTTCCTTCTCCCCCAGAATGGGAACAACCCCCACACTCTCTGCTTTATTTTTTCTTTAAGATGCCACCACTTTACAGGCTATCTGTTGCAGTTGTTTTCTATATACCGATTTGTATGCTACCATATATGAAGCACTTTGCAGGACCCAGATGGAGACAGGCGGTGAGGATGGCAGGGCCGCTTTCTAAAAGGATAAGCAGCCATAGTGCCCTGCACACAGTGGCTGCATTGTGTGGGACCAGTGCAATTCTGAGTGGAGAATGCCTTTTGGAAGTACAGTTCTCGTGGAAGGTCTATGTGGTTTTAGAGCAAATGGTTATTTTATTTTTCTGGTGGAATGATCTAAAGGAAATTTTCATTCCTATACATTACAAGATCATCTATGAAAAGTGGGTCATGAGATGGAAACAGATATAAGTTCTGTTTTTCCTGGAAACATCAAAATTTTCCAAAGGGAAATTATAAAAATGGAGCTTTGCTCCAGGAGATTGCCCCCAGTAACATATATACACCTTAGTGCATTAGCATGAGTTGTTCATCAAGATCTTCATGAGGTTCTTTGGTCCAGTGGAATTGAAACTGTAGAACAGCAGGAGAGTTACTCCCTCCAAGAGCACTGGCCCTGAGCCTTCACTGCTGTCTTTGAATATGACTTTTAGAAAACAGAAAGCCTCACACCAAACTGCCACAGCCACGGATTTCTTTAGGAGTCATCCCTCCTGATTGCAGCAGATGGGAACGTCCACCTGTGAGACAAATGAGAACCAAACCAACCCTACCAGTAGGTCCTGTGTGGAAGCCCAGGTGCCTTGCTCAGGATTCCATGACTGTGATAAGGTTACCAAGAGAAATCAACTCAAGGAGGAAACCTGCCTTGGCTCATGGTTTAAGAGGTTTTGTCACTTGCTTCTGGGCCTTTGCTGAGGTGGAACACCAGGGTAGGGAGCATGTGGTCTAGCAAAGCTATCCAACTCATGGCATCCAGGAAGCAAGATGAGAGAGAGAAGTAGGAGACAGGACAACACATACCCCACAAGGGCACACCTCCAGTGACCCTCCTCCCTCAGCAAGGCCCCACCTCCCAATAGCCCATGAAGCTGTGAATTCACCAACTGACTAGTCCATCCATGAGGTCAGAACCCTCACGACCCAGTCACCTGCCCAAGACCCCATTCTGAACACTGCTGCACTGGGACCAAGCCTTCAGCACAGAGCCTTTGGGGATCTCGGTAACACCGGAAAGCTTCCAGTTACTCGGCCCCTGGGGTAAGGGCAGACTCTGGACTTCTGCTTCTGAGGGCTTGGATGCAGCTGCTGCCAGCTCAATGTGTAAATGACACACCCACACCAAGGACCTGAGGCCCGTGCAAGACACAGACGGTGTTTCCTGGGAGCCCTGTGTATGTGTGTTCTGCTCAGCCACATGGGAAGTCCAGGAAAGGTGAACACACACCCATGTCATGTGAATATGAAAATCAAGACCTCAGCTCAGGTCACCATTTCCACACATCCTGAAATGGGAATAGTCAAGAGCCTTTTTAGTATACTTAAAGCCTGTGAATATTCATCTTGAAAAATGAAGAAGGGCTTCTATTATTATTGCTCCCTAAGAACATGTAGATGGCTTTTGGAGACAGAAATTAAGTACTTTACCTACTAAAATGAAAAATAGAGTTTTCAAGTTAATTTTTAAAGCATTTAAATGTGCCATAGAGCCTCAGGGTTATACACAATTACATATAAGAGGAAAGGAGGAGTAGGAGGAAAATTATAGAAGTGGAAGAAACGATTTATAGTAGAGGGGATGGAGAGAGAGAAGGGGAGGGGAGGGGAGGGGAGGGGTGAGGGGACAGTGGAGAATGGGATAGACAGCAGAATACATCAGTCACTAGAAAGGCAATTTGTAAATCAATGGAAATGTAACTGATGTGACACAGCAATCTGTATACGGGGTAAAAATGGGAGTTCATAACCCACTTGAATCAATCTGTGAAATATGGTATGTTAAGAACTATGTAATGTTTTGAAAAACCAACAATAAAATAATTAAAAAAAAATGTGCCATATCTGAAGACCTCTGGGCACTTGGCTGAGTGCATAATTCATTGCCTCGCTCTCCGGATGCGAAGAAGGTGCCAAATACTCCTTAAATCCTCATCTTTGTTTCTTTTCCATAAAGAGCAAGAAATATTTATTTAGTCATATTATTTTCCTGAAAAAAAAGTATTACTACAATATCGTTTGAAAAGGTTTGGGTTACCCTAGTGATGCATCCAGATTTCTCAAGCAAAATGCATTGGAACATTAAATATCACAGAACAGATTTACTATTCTGAATATTTTCCCATCCCATCCTCCTCGAGTGGTTCCCCAGACCATCTGACTTCCTCCCAGTTCCACTGATACATACCCCTGGAGCACACTCCTCTGAAGCAAACTGGGAGCCCCCGGACCCTGTCAGCTCCTGCAAAGCTGTCTTCTGCAGAACCCGAGCTGTTTGTTTCATTTTCAGAAGGCAAGTCTTACAGTCATTAATATTGACTCCTCTCTCTGCAAATGACAGCCACTCATTTTAATTGCAACTAGATGGGTGGCTTTTTGAAATTCCTGTCTGCCTGTCTCTGGACTCAATGCTCTGAGAATTCTGTCATCAGCATGCCTCGGCACACCTGCCTTCCATATTATTGTCCTTCAAGGAGTAGGAAGCACTCCTTCAACCCTGTTCTCCTTGCCTGACTTCCTATGCAGGATGATTTTAGCCAGGCTCAAAACACACTGTGCTTCACCCATGGGAATAAAAATACCCACCTAAAGTGGTTGGGCACATGGAGAGCAGAGCCTGCCTGAGGCAATGGCAGGGGCTGAATATCCCTGAGATCCAGGGCAGGACCTAAGCAGTTTCAAGTGTAGTAATTATTATGGTGAGGACAATGAAGATTATTCAAAGTGGTCACAAAGACACCCAAACTTCCCAGGCCATTCTAAGACAGGAAGTGACTGCAGGCGGCAAAATCACCCAGACACAAACCAGCACATCCCAGTGGGTGAGGCAGGCTGGGGAGGACACTGTGGCACAAACAACTGTCCGCCTCTCTGTGTCTTTCTGCACTTCCATGGAAACAGCTCTGAACTTGCTAAAGGCAGCAATAAGCCTAAGCTCAAAGACTGCAAAATACCTGGCTTTCCACAGATTAATTTGTCGTCTGTGATTTGTATTGGTGAGGAATGAAAAAATGCTAAAAATGGGAACGGACTCAAAGGTGTTTTGCATTTCCTCCTTTCCTCTTTGCTTGGAAATGATGGTAGTGCTTGCAGCCATCTTGCAGCTGAGAATGTCAGGTTTATAATGTCAAAAGGAAGGTAGGAGATCAATTCCCTAGTGGTGCAGGAGATGGCAAAACTACTCTGGACTTTCTACTCCTATAATTCTTTTATGTGACAGAAAATACATCATTGTCATTCCTTGTTCATGTAACCAGCAGACAGAATTGCTGTGTGATCCAGTCTCCATAATGTCACTGAACCCCCAGGCACACACACATATTCGTGGACACACACACATGGCTGACCAATTTTTACTCACTGACCTCTTCAGAGAGCTACCTTAAAACTCTGTGTGTCTCAGATAAATGATTTATGAAGTTCTTCGTATATAAATAGGTTCATCCACAAAGTGACCTATTTTAGGAGAACAGAATATGGAGAAGAGAAGCACATGGGCACAAGAGGTACCAAGAAAAGAGGACCAGGAACCATGGGTAAAGAAAAGAGGTATATCTGGAAACCTCAGATTCCCAAACTGTGCATGGTCTATGATTAAGCAACATATAAACCATGAATATAAATGTTTACCAAACTTGGAAGGCATGCAAAAATAATGAAAACAATTTCTTTAGTTTTTATCATTTTACAGTTGAATATTTTAAATTTTCATTTAGATTTCTAAATACTAAATTAGGAAAATAAAATATTTTTATAAAAAAAGAATGGACAAGTCTATTCTGTTCCACATTAAAGGGTTGACTAGTTAATTTCATGAATCTGAATTCCACATAATTAACTAATATTGGGTCAGAAGACTAAACTGCTGAAGTAGCGACTAAAATCACTGGAGCTCTTTCTCTCCAGCTGACACCAGATGCATTTTTTAAAATGTTTTAGTTGTAGTTGCAATAAACGCTATCAACAACCAGATGCATTTTGTTAGTTAATGTTTAAGACATGGAATGGATTTTCTCTGGTGACATTAGTAGATTTCAGATGTGAGGAATGCTTGATATGATAGAGGGGCAATCTCTGTTCTTAATAGAACAGGGCATAAAAGTCCTGTGGGTACTTCAACCTACACTCTTCAGAAAGTTGCCCAGAGCCAAAGTATAGAGGGGAATTTAAGAGAGTAGACAACTAGGTTCTACTAAGCCTACTGAGCAGGATGCTGACTGTTCTGGATCTTCTTACTAATCATTTATTGAGCACATGTTTCTTCATGTAACACAACTCATTGTGACCTGCCTCCTCATCCAATGCAAAGGTTGTGTGGAAGGAGACCTATATGAAGACCTTACCCATCTCTTGATCAAAAGATTTCAGCAGTTGTGTGTTTGGATCTGCTAATATCAGTTAAAAAAAGCAGCAGATATCATCTACATCAAAAAAAATTTTAGACATGTCTCCAACCCAGTTCCTCCATTTACCCCACTCAGAACTGAATTTGCGTTGGAATCTTCTTTGGAATGAACCCAAGTTTAATCAAAGTGTTCTCCCAACCCAAACTCATGGTTTGGATATGCAGTGTCTCCCCAAACTCCCATCTCATGCAGGAATATTCAGAGGAGAAATTATTAGATTGTGAGAGCTGTCACCTAAGCGGTTGCTCCAAGTTTGAATGGACTAGCTGGGTGGTACCTGTGGGCAGGTGAAGCACAGCTGAAGGAGGTGCGTCCCTGGGGTGGGCCCTGGAAGGTACATCTTCCCTGTGACCCTTGCCTCTTCTCTGTGCTTCCTGGCTGTCACAGTGCAGTAGCACTCCTCTGCCTCACCCTTCCACCATTGTATCTGCTTCACCTGGGCCCTGATCAATGGACTCAGCAGACACTGGACTGAACCTCTGAAACCAGGAGCCACAGTAAACTTTTCCTTCTCTAGTTCATACTTGTCAGGTGTTTTGTTCACATCAACAGAAACCTACCTAACAGACCTACCTAATAAGAGCTCAGCTTTATTATTAGGATCAATTGTTTCAGGCTAGTGCACCCTATATATAATGCCAAACCTTTGCCTAAATTAAAACCTGCTGTCTCAGTGATCTGATCCTTCTGAATCATGCTATGTGGCATGATCAAAGAAACAATTACTTTTATTTAGTACCATATACTTTTAATCTATTGATCATCATGCTGTCTCAACATGATAGGGCAGAAATGATTAATCAGATCCTCTTGGAAGATGTCATGCTGTCCAAGAAGGATCCTGGCTTCTGGGTTTGGGCATGAATAAATAGGTCTTTTCAATTTGGACTCCAAGAGGAAGAGTTTTGTTTTTGCTTTTGTTCCCTA
Organism: Spermophilus citellus; assembly: GCF_964194105.1. Classification (NCBI taxonomy): domain Eukaryota; kingdom Metazoa; phylum Chordata; class Mammalia; order Rodentia; family Sciuridae; genus Spermophilus; species Spermophilus citellus. The sequence continues at coordinate 281,791,239 of NC_138182.1, read as the reverse complement.
ACAGGAGCTTACAACACCTCTAACTGGAGCTGCGTTCCTGAGATAATCTGTATCCCACCATCTTTAGTGGGCTGGACAAGACCTGCCGAATGCAGGATTTCTCAATGATTTTATCGTGTTACACCTCAGCTAATCCAGCTTTTGCCTCCTGGCTGACATATTTGGTTTCCGGCATCTTAGCCCTCTATTAAGTCTAAGCTTCTGATGTCTTAGGGCTACCTCATTCACAGTATTTTAAGTGAATTGATAGACAGGCTCAAAGAGCAAATATGCTTCTGCTGGGTGGCCCCGACCTCCATCTGCACAGTGGGCAGAGATTGAGGTTGAAATGTAAGCAGTGCCAACATTTCAACCGCTGTGTGGAGGAGTCTCCGTGGTCTCACAGATGCTTTGCTCCTACCTGAGCACTTATGAGATTCAGGGCAATGACCCTTTGAATGTTTCTTTCATTACTGTTTGAAGCAGGCTGAAAGCCAAGTCCAAATGCTACTCTCCAGGAGAAAATAACTGGCCAGGGTTGTAATCCCTCTGGGGAAAGAACATTCTTACCACTCCAGCTTCCTGAAGTGACCTTGCATTTCCTATGGGGCAGAAAAACAGGGGGACAGGGTTCAGAGTTCCATGAAATTGTTTAGGAACACTTCAGCTGAGGAAGAAAGAGGAAGTCAGTCAGGAGGAGAAGCATGTTCTCACTCCTGGGTGGAATATAAAAACACTGGTCTCACAGAGGTTAAGAGCAGAGTGGGGGTTTCCAGAGATTGGGGAGATGGGGCTGAGGAGGGATGGGAACCAGTTTGTCAATGATACATGTAATAGTCCTAGTGGAGGGATCAGTTCCAGTTTCATGTCACACCAGTGTGAATGTAGTCAACAGTAATGCATTATGTGTCTCAAAAGAGAAAGAAAGATTTTGAATATTAAAGAAATGAGAAATGGATCAATGAGTGAATTGAGGAATGAAAAATTGAGATCATAGAAATGTGACTAATATGTAGGGGCTTGTAGGCCAAGGTAAGAAATTTGATAATGTTCTAAGTGGAACTGGGTACCATATAGATTTAGTAGGGACCGGTGTGGTCTAGTTTGGGATAATGTGCTCCCATGGTTCTAAGACTGTCCTTAGGCTTCAGAAAGGGTGCTTATGGAACTGTGTCTTGGTTTCCATGAATCTAGACCATGTGGCCAAACTTTTTGGTTGCCCATGATTTCTTAGAATTAGTAGCATTACCACCTGCTCATACCTACTTAACATTTTCTGAGGGAGTTCTTGCCTCCCTAAGTACTAACAAAAACAGGGAGAAGTAACTGGATCCAAGTCTCCCATAACTACTGTATCCATGATCCTGAGGAGCTGTTAGCTGGAAGCTCAGCCTGTCTTCTGCTAGGACCATGTGACACAGAGATTTCCTTTCTCCCTCCCTGTCTCCCTCCCTCCATTACTCCTTTTCTTCTTTATTGTTTTAAATTATTTATGAGAAATATTTTCTCAGAGATTTTGTTTCTATCTGTGCTAATATTCTAAATGCATCAAAATAATAGTTAATAGACTATAAAATTTAAGAATAAATTGAATTAAAAAATTACAACAGGCCAAGCATTCTTTCACACTATGGAGGGCGAATTGAATTTAAGTTGTACTTCTGATCATTTTCCTTTTGCCTCTTAACATATGTTTCAGATGATTCTTTTATGAAGGTAAAATATACCAAATCCATTAAATTGTATGAAAGCTATGCATTTTAAAAATTATTTTATTCTGTTCTGCTCAAATTTTTTTTCAAATGTGTAGAGGGAAAATGTGGCTTTAATCCCCAAGAATAAGACAGTCAAGGTGCCAACACTCACAGTGGTGAAGTGGTTCATGCACTGCTGAGCACCTGGGACATGCTGAGCTGGGAGTGGTTGTCTTGGAGCCTCTGAATGAGATGACCTCCTGGCAGGTTATTTCTGACTAAGAAGATTCAAATATCCGTGATCCAATCTGAATCCCATGGGAGGGGAATATATAGATTTTCAAATTCTGACTTGAAAGAGACTCCTGAGCAGTTTAACCCAACGGGATCAACCTGGGGAAACTGAACAGTCAGAGCCCAACTAAACAGAAGTGGAAAGCAGATAGTTCTTGAAATGTCAAGATATTTCAGTCGTTTGGGTCTCTGGGAACCACATGTGGCTGAAAGGTGGCAATGCATGGTTCATAAGTTGCAAGTGTCTTATCTACAGGACAGGAGAAGCCTCAGTTTACAGCCTCAGATCCTAGAAAATCAACATTTGTACCATAGAAGACAAAGCACTAGAGGAAGTCAATGATTGCTGCCAAATCTTAGGCAGGTTACAGGAAGAGAAGCCTCATGCATTCCATCAGCTTTAGCCATTCTATCAACTGCTAAAACCCCAAACCATCAGTCTCCTTGCCAGGGAATACCTGCATACACAGACAATACCATCAGCGTGCACAGAAGAAGCTGCCTTTAGGACATTGTGATGTTTATGTTCAGCCAGGATTAATTATAACCTCACACACATTAAGTAAGCCTGGCTTTGTGCAAGTTGCTGTTCTAGAAGAAAGAGCAAGAGTTCCTGGACGTAACAGCCTGGGTGCTAGACCAGCCAGATGCTTTGAAACTTGAGTGTGTATCAGAATGAAGTGGAAGTCTGTTCAACCCATGCAGAATTGTATCCTGGCCCCAGATGCTGTATATGCAGAAGGAATGGAGACTGTGCATTCCTAACCCACTCCCAGTGAGGATGGTCTTGGGAACCACACTGTGATGACCACTGTTTTAGAGTGGAGGCAGAGAGGAGGATTCCAACAGATCATCAGGCAAACACCTGAAAAGGCCATGTAGCGGGATGCTGTGGCATCCCTGGAGAAAAGGAGGACAGTAAACATGATGTTTCTAAAACACCCCTTTCCTTCCCAAGAACCTAGTGAAGTTGAGGGAGCAATGAGAGAAAATCTGGGACAGAATGTCTTGATAAATCTCATCTGGCTTTCTCTTGTGTATGGTGGGAACTATGGCCAGGTAGTGCTACCTGTAGAAAGCTGCTCTCCTTAGGATGCTGTCATGGAGTGGGACCAAGCCAACTAAACCAATGACATCACTGCTTCTGTAGCCTGACCTATAAGACCTCTCCCTGAAGCAACGGGTACAGAATCGAAGGCCCCGTGGAGAGGATGGGCACCACTCATCCAGCCAACACCACTGGAGCCACTATCTTCTGGTGAAGCACCTTGAAAGATGAAGGTGCTGTCACTGGACCTTCCTCATAAGCATTTCCCACGAAACTTTATGTCTTCTCATCCTCCCTTGGTATTTTCTTTGTCTCTTAGCAACCTATCCCTGTACTGTAGCACAAATGGGCTATGGACATTTAAAATGGGCAACAGATTGAAGGCAAGAGAAACCCAACACACCAAGAGTGCTTTTTTATTTGATGGATTTCAAGTCAAATTGTATCCACCTCATTGAATTCTCACATACCTTAGGTCATTGGTATTAGGTCCTTAATCAGTATTTGCCTGATGAGTATGTGAATGAGAGGACCCAGGCTGGTAATAAAGCAATGCAACAATCAAGAAGGGGATTTCACACCACTAGTGATCCTTATGCTATCTGAAATGTCTGAAGTCCAAGATAAGCTTGCAAAGAGAGGTTCTCAGACTGTGATTTCCATTACTCATCCTCAGCATCCTTCATGCTGGATTTTCATCTGCAGAACTGGGAGATAAAAAACGGTATTCGTTGAATCTGGTAAATCTGTGTTAATCTATTATGCAGCAATAGAAAATCAATACAGAACAACTAAAGGCTCATTACTAAAGCCAAAGTTAACTCTTTTATCAGAACAAAGACAGTTTAGATGACTTAGTTTGAATTTTTTTTTAAGCAAATTTTCTTCTGGAGATATAATGCTCTTTTTTTTTACTTTATTTTTAATTGTATTGATATAGTCACATTTGACTTTGATTATATTAATAAAAATGGCTAGAATAAAATGTTTTTCAATAATTTCTTTACAAACCACCAGCATCGTGTGTATTAATGGCTGCTTTCTCCATTCATAGCATGAATAAGTGGTAAATGCCACGATCCCTGCTCCTAAAAGGGAATCATTTCCTGGCCAAGATGATGCTACAGCTGCCTACATATAATAGGAGGCACAGCTAAAACCCTGTTCCACAGGTTGGAGACACACATTCTGCAAGCTTTGACAAGTGGTCTGCAGGCCCCCACCGCCCTGCTCTGTGATGCTTTGGGTCTTCTGGGGTAAGGCTCACAAGCAGGACTGGCTTGACAAGTATGTGACTGGGGGGTGACTGTGGAGTGGGCTGAGACCAGGGTATGGTTTTCTTATTTTTATTCATTTGCTCAAGTGAATCAGTAAACATGTGTTGTGTTGGGACTGAGGACTGGAGGAAAGGAAAAGGTTGGGGAGAAAGAAACAGAATGAGAGCCGCAGTCAGGGTTGGTCTGAGGTTTGTAGCGTGGTGTGGCCGTCACTACTAAATTAACAAAAAGGAAGCCCATCTCCCAATTCTCCTGGCCTGAAACCCCAGAGTTCCTCACTGCGTGCAGCCTCACATTTATGTACTGAGGTGTGGGAACAGGTCAGTCCAGGAGCCTGTTCCTCAATGAGGTCGTATCTGTGTGAAGCCTTTCAGGCTCAGAGCCACCTAAGGAAACAGGTGCTGCTTCTGGTGAGAGAGTCCGTCACATGAAGCCTCAAGGCCAGCTGCAAAAGCAGGGAAAAGAGCTGTCAGGACCACTCAAGGCCCAATGCACAAGGTTTTCTGGGCCAGACCCTAAGACCTTCCTCTGAATAATCCAGGGAGAACAGGGAGCTTCAGCAGAGTACAAGGTGACAGGCCAGCCTGGGCACCTAGGTAGCCTGGTGAGCGCTGCTGTAATGCCCTGCGTACAACCAGCCTCCCAAGGGCTGCAGACCACATCCCACAGAGATGGCAAAGCTGACGGAGAGGACTCTACCAAGGTGCGAGAACCTGATAACACGTTAGCCTCCAGGGCAGACCTCATTAACCCGGCTGCCTCAGGACCGAACCACAGAGCACAGAAGAAAAGGCACCTATCCAAGAAGTTAAATAACATTGTTACTACTCCCTGTGGCTCAAAGACAGCCCAAGGGGGGCATAAGCCCTTGAACAGGACACATTTTATGAAGGTGTAGAATTCTAAGCAAGCCCACTTTCCAAAGAACAAATTTAATTGCCTAATAACATGTTAAAATGAAAGGTGTAAAACTAAAGCAAATAATTATTTTCCTATGAAGACAGTATTAAATCTTATCACATTTGAAATGGTTATAATTGTGTAATTTAATCATTTAAGCTTCTCTCTCTCTCTCTCTCTCTCTTTCTCTCTCTCTCTGTAACTGCATCACCAACCTCCACAAAAGTTATCACTACTCAGAGTCTAGTATCTACCGACAAACCACTGAAAAGGGATATGATTCACTTGCCTGCACATTATAGTAACCCTCAGGCAAAGAATCCATAGGCACTTATTACTGGTTGTTTGGGGGAATAAAATGAAAATTTCCATCATCTCTTCAAGTGATTCGCTGTCCTTCTCCTCAGAATGTAGCTCTGTATAATTTTTTTACTACTATTGACAAAGGTAATTGACAGAGACACAATGTTTTCCAAAAAATCAATGAAATAGTGGCAAGCAAGCTCGAGTCTGAATCCTGAGTTAATACCGCCTCCATTTCACATTCAGAAGTTGGCATCCTCTATTGTAATGGTCAGATTAGGAGACTGGTGCTCAGGGCTCTGTGGTGTTGTTGCTGTTCCCTGAGGTAGGATCTCAGAGTGGAGGAGGAATAAAAGCAGGATTATGCTCTGCTCTGTTTTCTGAGGTGTTAGAACCCTGTCACTGGGGCAGCCCGGCCCCTCCCAGGCCCCCAGGGGAGAGGCACCCCTTCCTTGCAGGGCTAACTTTCTCCCTGGGCATCCAAGTTTGCTCAGAGGTCATGTGTATGCCCTACCCAGGGATCACCCCTTGGGCACAGAACAGAACACTCTGGCCCCACAGGATTTTATTATCCCAGAGGAGGAAATTCCTCTGTTGAGCAGGTGGTGGTGGGAGTGAGTGGAGGGTTGTGAAGGGCACCGGGTGACTGGTGCAGTTTTCTGGAAGTTTCATCTGAGGGGACTTGAAAACGACCACAGTGGGGAGAGCAACCCTGACTCCTGGATGGGCAGAGCTATGTGGCCCACGCCAGTCACCAGCACAGGGGAGGGCTCCCTAGGCAAAGGCGTGGGAAACATCTCTGGCAATTTACCTCTCTGGTCCCAAGGAGATGAGGCTGGCACATCCAGTATGGTGTGGTCACATCACTGGCCATCTCCAAGGAGGCTGTGTGGAAATTTCAGGATTGCAGCCAGGGAGAACGTGGTCTGAGGATTACATGCAGTGGTATGTGGGACCCACCTCCCAGGATGTCCAAGCCAACGGTGTATGTCTCTTTATGTGTGACTTGGGTTCAGTGACATCACATCAGTAGCTCAAAATTTTCACAGCAGGAAAATAGAAACTAAAATTTTCGTCTCCTCTGTTTCTTCCTGCATCATCTTTTCCTGCTTCTCTTCCTCCTCTTTTCTTCTTTCTCCTCTTCCTGTTTTTCTTCTTCTCTTCATCCTCCTCCTTACCTTTTCCTTCTCTTTCCATTTTTCCAGAGACAGATGTAAAGGCCCTCTGCTGCTTGCCTGTTCTGGCCACTTCATTCATTATAGAGAAGTTGGTGACCCAGAGGAAGAGAATGGTTGGACACAGAAAGCAGAACAGAAACCAGACACAACAGGGTAACTAGTTTGAGGACAGAGGTGAGACCCAAACCGTAGCTGGAACAGGTTCTTTAGGTAAAAGAGAATGTTTCACAATGAGATGAACAAGAGTCAAGCACAGGCAGGAGGCTGGTCCTGGGGAACAGGCATGGCCGGTGGGCTGGAGGTAGTGTGAACCCACCACCTCTCCTGTGATGGGGATTGCACTCAGCCTGGAGGGTCTGCCGTGAACACTTATTGCTACAGTGTGTCAGATGCTGTGCATGTGGGAGTATGGTGGTGGGAAAGGCTTGAGCCCCCACCTCTATGGAACCAACCATCCAGTGGAATGGAGCCAAGAGCTAATAAAATATTTAATCATGAATAAATTTAAATTGCAAGGATTTGACACGTTCTCATAAAATCCAACTTTCTACCCCAACACCTCTCTGTTTGCTTCCAGAGCATGGGGCGGTTGGAGATGGGGTTACTTAATGGGGACCAAAGAGAGGAGGCCCCAGGAATCTGCTGTGTAGCCTGGTACAGCTCCCTCTGGCCATGTCTCTGTGGTACTTAACCTTCTCAATATCCAACTTATGTTCTGAAAAATGGGCCTGACAGTACTTTGCAGAGCTGTTGTAGAAATAAAAGAAGACCAATGGGGCCATTTCTGAACATCATCTGAAATACGTTTGAGCCTGAGATTCCATCAAAGTGTTACCTCAGGAGGAACTGTACAGCACCAAGGTAGATGGCCCTTTTCCACGGTTAACATTGGCCAGAAGAAAACGGGCATTTATTTGTCCTGCGCGGTTTCAGATCTGAGCCTGATGAGCCTTTGAGACTTCTCCAGAACTACAGCACAAGTTGAGCCCTTCCTGAAGGTCTTTGGCATCTGTCCCCGGTGGCTGGCTGCTTCGGTGGCGTGTGCAGCTCACTGACCTGAATGAATGTTTTATTAAAACCGTCCCCAACCTCCTTGTTGGAGGAAATTGTGCCTAAGGAAGCATGTTTTTAAACTCCTTCTTATGAACTCATGAGAGGAACAAGGGATGATATATGGGGCACAGATAAAAAATTGATGAGAAAAAGTCCCCGAGCCAGGCCTTGCTGACAAAGTCTGTGAAAAGAAAAACTCCCAGCCAAGAAAACAGAATACTTCCCTGCTGATGCGGACGTTCAGTTCCTGGGCAAGGCCTCTTCCTCGACACCTCCACATGGTCCAGGGTGGTTAAAATGTTAAGATCTCTTATATTTGAGTAGATCATAAATGCTTTTATGAATCTCAGACCTCTGGTGTTTACCACAGGAGATTTGCCTGTAAGCCCAGAGGAGAGCCCCGAGGTCCCCAAGCACACTTGGAAGACACTGAAAAGTGCTTAAAATTGGGCTGGGGATGTGGCTCAAGCAGTAGCGCGCTTGCCTGGCATGCGTGCGGCCCGGGTTCGATCCTCAGCACCACATACCAACAAAGATGTTGTGTCCGCCGAGAACTAAAAAATAAATATTAAAAAATTCTCTCTCTCTCTCCCCCTCTCTCTCTCTTTCTCTCTCACTCTCTCTTAAAAAAAAAAAGTGCTTAAAATTGGCTCCCTACATCCACTGCACACATTTTTGTTTCAAAATGGATATTATATCATACAAATTGTGCTTTGATTGTGTTAAATAATATTCCATGAAAGTTGGCATACTAATTAAAAATTCTCTGAATCTTCTAAAACAGTAAACATAACAAGTCTTCTCATGACCCACCCGTCATCGGATCTCACCTTCCTCCAAACCCACAGCACTGCAAAACCAACACGTGGCTGAGCAGAGCCCACACTGAACATGCTCAGGAAGAGGTCTCGGACCCCTGAGCATGGAACTTGGCAGGACCCTGAGGGCAGTACTGTGTCCCCACATGGTCACCAGGATGCGCTCCCTCCCAGCCTGGAGATACTTCTCTGCCTGCCCACTGGTCAGCCTGCATGTGCTGGAGCTTCCTGATGAGCTCATTAACCCCTGAGGGAGAATGAGCCCCTCCTAACCCACAGCCCACATAGTCTCTGCTTGGCCTTGAAGGTCCAGCTCCAGATTTCTGACTCAGATTCCAAACCTGCCCTGAGAGTGAACCCTAATCCAGACAGAAACCTGGGTTGGAGGTCTCCCTGGAGAGGACTGCCACCATACTCCCCTGAGAATCCCCTGTGTGTAATGTGCCTCTCACCAATTCCAACTGTGCCTTTCCTCATGCAGGCACTGCCTGGCCTGGCTCTGCCTCCCTGGTTTCAGATCCCTTCTGTGACCCACTGATCCTCTTGAGACACAATGTCCTCAGATTGGCACCCATAGAAGTCAAGGCACAGGACTCAGTCCCTGGTAGCAGAGCCAGGGCAGCTGCACAGTCAACCAGGAGGTCAGCTGCAGCATCTTCCCCCATACAGGCCAGGGATGTAGAGAGGAACATCACAGATGGACCTTTGCCCCCCATGCTCATCTTCCCTTCTTGGTAAATGCCTTTTCCCTGAATTCTGCAAAAGTCTAGGTCTCAACAGGTGCCTTTGCATTTTACTTCTCTTTCTCTTTCTCTTTCTTTCTAGCAAACTTTGCATTCACTCTCAGATCAGCCTGTTCAGTGTGATTCTGGCCCAGGTCTAACATGTGGTAAATGGTGTGTGCACTGCAGTCAACGGAGGTCCTGCAGCCACAGCCAAGGAAGACATGGGAAGCCCCGTCAGGCTCAGGTGAGCCGAGGAGGCAGAGTAGAGTTTCCCATCACACAGTATCAACAGGAGCGTCAGCTCCACGGTGACTGGGGTTTGTGTCTGAATTCTTCTGCTCAAGGACAGTATGGGGCTCGCTGGTTTGTATCCCACCCTTGGCAAAGAAGCTGTCTCAGGTTGATCAGACATCACCAAAACTGCATGTATATGGAGCTGTGTGGTTTCCTGATTAAGGCACTGCTACTGAAGAGTAAAGCCATTGGGAAGGGCCCATTGCTAACAGGAGATGGGAAGGGTCTCTGTACTCAAGTGGCTGGATGCTACCCCAGCAGCGGAGCAGGGGAGTGCAGAACAGAGATAGGCATCACAGCAGGTGGTGACCAGCTCTCCAGAGGATGACTGCAGGAGGAGCTGCAGGACAAGCTGACAGCCTCAGATGTGTTGGCGCTGTATCACTTACAACATAACTACAGGAGACAGCGTGTGGGGGTTGAGGTCCTTGGATAGATCTTTGCAGGAAGGAATGAATGGGAGAGGCTGGTTACGGAAAGACCAGCAGGAGTCTACTATGACGTTCGAGGTGATGTAATCAAGTCCCAGAGCAAAGCTGTGGCAGGGGGAGTGACAGTGATGAACATAAATTTCCTTTCCAAAGGGGATTTAAAATTGCATTTTCTCACTGAAGTCCCTCCTCTGTTGTCCAGATTCAGTGCTGTCACACTTGGCCGCCTGGCACTGTAATGCATGGGTCCCCTGAAATCACATGACACGGCAGGCCTGCCCAGAGCTCCTGAAACTTACAGGTGAATAATATCCAGAACTTTCTCAGGGAGACCCCCAGTGATTGGATAAATCAAATCTTCCTGGCAAAGAAAGGAGTGCAAACAAAACATATTGGGGGCAGGCAAGGAGGGGCCAGCTCACAAGGCACAGATAAAATAATAAGAGGGATTTTATATCCCGAGGTGATGGATCTTGAGCTACAGACAGGGGAGGGAGAAAGCTCTAGGAACAGGCCAGCTGCAGAGAGAGGAAGCAGCTATGCATGTTTAATTTAACAGTTTAGGAAATCCAGTTTCTGCTTGCATTTGAGCATGGTGGTGTGCCTCGCTTTTCTCAGGAAATCATTCCCTCTAAGAAATCCTGTGCTGAAGCTGGGCTCAGTGGCACATACTTGTAATCCCAGCAGCTCAGGAGACTGAGACAGGAGGGTTAGGGTTCAAAGCCAGCCTCAGCAACAGCAAGGCACTTAGCAATGAGACCTGTCTCTAAATAAAATACAAAATAGGGCTGGGTATGTGGCTCAGTGGTTGAGTGTCCCTGAGTTCAATCCCTAGTACCAAGAGAGAGAGAGAGAGAGAGAGAGAGAGAGAGAGAGAGAGAGAGAAAAAGAAAGAAATCCTGTGCTGTGATTGCCTTGCTGTGGGAATGTCCCCCACCAGTCTTTCCTATCCCCTTCTCCCAAGGCTGCTTCCAGCCACAGCAGACAGAGAACTGGACTCGCTCTTTCCCAACATCCTTCACCTGGGAGTGGTCCCAAGCCCATGTCATGTGGCATGTGAGGGGCAGGGTGCTAGGGCCTAAGGGAAAGCTATTTCTTTCTGTATAAAATAAAGGAGACAACCTTGTTTCCTTGGAAAATTGTTATACAATGATGCAATGTCTGGAGTTTTAGAAGCCATTTTGTAGCCATGAGAGAAAAGCAAGAGCATTTCAGAGATTTTGACTCTGGTGCTGCCAGCAAGGCCTGCTGAGCCGACCCGGAGCCACCTGCTCCTCTTCCAGAGAGCAGCACACATGCTGTGGTTGATGACACCGCTCCCTAGGCTTCCCGTCACCTTCAGATGAACAGATCCTGATTTGATACCATCCTGACAGAGGGTCACAAGAGGTATGGTCTGTGTCACAAGTAGTCCTGTTCCCCAGCTAATAAGTCCAAGGTATCCAGGCAGCAAGGGATAGCCCTGATGGGTCTTCGGCACAGCTACCTCCTAGAAAGACACATTTATAAAATTAAAAAAATATATATAGCAATAAATAATCACCTTCAACACCTCAATCAAAACTCTTTATTCCCTGCCCTTAGCTTTCAGTTACATGGAATGTCTATCTTATAAAAATCAAACACAAGTGTTTTATAACATAAGTTCCAATGGCAGGTGACCTGGTAGTTGACAGCTTTTCTGTTTCCCACTGTGGAACAAGTGATCTGCTTCAGAAACTGGTACTTTTCCTCATCTTCCATTGTCCCTTCCTTCTTCCTTCCACCGTCTCCTCCACATTTCTTCTTCATTTTTTCAGAAAAGAAATAATTCAGAGCCAGCATGACACAGGTGTCCTGGTCTTAGACAATTAGGCAATCTAAACACTAATGTTTTGAAAAGAGCAGGTTTTTCATTCCCACAAACACCCACTGTGCCATGTTCCTACAAGCTGCTCCATGTCACATGGTAAGCAGGCAATCTATGTCAAGAGGTCCAACCACTAAAAAATGTTCAGCCAACACTGGGAAGGGGGAGCCTCTCTCAGTAAGATGCAGTTCTACAGCGAAAGTGTGGATCTGCTTTGAGTTCCCCTGACCCATCGTCTTACAGGTCAATAGATGAGGTTGAGAAAATTTCTTGTAAGTCTGGAAACATCTAGATCATAAATCAAAAAACTCATCTGTAATTTTTGGGGGGTGGGGAGTGGGGGGCATGTGGTTAATTCCACCAGCCAGAAACAATATATAGAAGAGCTTGAATTTAAATTTGCTAACTGGTCTCTTGAATTTGCTGTTGCATGTCTAGCTCTCAGAAAGGTGTTTTTAAAACATCTAAAATTGATTTTTAAAGAACACAGCTACTTTGCATCAGCACCTCCAGGAGGAGGTAAAGCAAAGAGACTGAGGTGAGCTGAGACTCAGTCCATTACCTGGTCTGATCATCTGCATAGGATTACACCATGCTGATGCCAATAAAATTTTTAAAACATGAAATAGGTAAAATGAAAAGCAAAGCTGTTTGTAAGTGACCAGACACCATAGCAGATGGGAAGTTTGGAAAATTCAGAATTCTTTAAGCTGCAGGTTTATGGTTTAAGAGTACTGTACATACTATTAAAACTGGACCATTTATTCCTCCATAATTTACAGAAAAAACTAGCTTTGTCTGGATCAAATTATATGTGATATTAAAGGCCAATTTTCCTGGTGTTGAGTGCTGCTCATCACCAGCATGTGGCTGTGGCTGAGCGTCCCCAGCCAGGCCAGCGTGTGAGCTGTGTGTCACAGGTGTTAATGAACCAACCTAGACTGTCCTCAAGTGTCCATGGAAATGAGCTCAATTGTTGTAGGAAACATAAGTCGGGGTCCTGAGAGCCACTTTGTTTCTCTTCAGTTCACACAAGCCTGGTTTGTGCAGTGTAGATTAACTAAAAGAAGTCATTGAAATAAAGTGGCTCTTCCCTAGGAAGGGAAAGGAAGGCTCCAGGAGAGGGCTCTGGAATTGCTGCTGTGGAGAAGGAGGAGCCTCTCTCAGGGTTCCCAGAGCAAGCACCTCACCTTCACTCACAGGGAACAGACAGCTCCTTCTTGTGTGGCCCCAGGATTACACCCAAGACCCTGTGTGCATCGACTGCACAGAGGATGGGTGCTGTCAGGCTGTCTTCCAGGCAACCAGAAGGGAAGAGTGTTCCAACGTCAGGCTGCGAAGCAACAGAAGGAGGACCCCAGAGTTCTCGGTGCTGCTCTTTCTGTCTCCATCTTGTGAAGCCTGAAATGTATACACTTCTGCAGACTGAGCTGCTGAAGGGGCCAGGGGCATCGACAGCCCAAGCAAAGGACATGAAGGATAAGTGTCCTATGTCCAGCTCCTCCTTTCACTACCTGCAGGAAGGTGGGAAGTACATGTTTTGCAGATCCTCTGTTTCCTTGTTTCCTAAGTAGAGCTGCATGCATCTGTGGACCATCTACCCAAACAAACAATTCAAATGTAGCCCATGGCACAGAGTGTAAATAAAAATATATTGTCATCATTTACTAGTTTTAGATCTGCATTTCACTATCAATTGCAAAAGGCATCATACTTAGTCTTATATTCGCTATGGAGTGGTGAACTAGCCCTTCATGGTCTTCAGGAGGGTTAGCATGGCACCTGTATGTCCTTTTGGTCTGCTTCTGCCTGTCTGAACTACCCACCACGGATATTCTTAGGTTCAACTAGATTCTGATGCACAGAACCACCACAAGCCACACCTGTGCCGAGGGCCTTATGCTTACTCAGGGCAGCAATGACAGCCACTAGGTGAGAAGATAGCTCTCCTGAGAGTCTGAACTTCTTCGTATCCACCCAGTACTTCTTTTTTTTTTTAAATCTTTTATTGATTTTATTTTTTTTAAATACATGACAGCAGTGGAATGCATTACAATTCTTATTACATGTATAGGGCACAATTTTTCATATCTCTGTATATAAAGTATGTTCATGCCAATTCATGCCTTTATACAAGTATTTTGGGGTTTTTGTGCATTACAATTCTTAATACACATATATACCACAATTTTTCATATCTCTGTTTGTATATAAAGTATATTGACACCCAATTCAAGTCTTCATACATGTACTTTGTATAATGATGACCATCACATTTCACCATCCTTGCTAATCCCTTGCCCCCTGCCTTTCCCTCCCACGCCTCTTCCCTATCTAGAATTCGTCTATTCCTTCCATGCTCCCCCTCACTATGAGTCAGCCTCCTTATATCAGATAAAAAATTCAGCATTAGTTTTTTGGGGATTGGCTAACTTCACTTAGCATTATCTTCTCCAATGCCATCCATTTACCTGCAAATGCCATGATTTTATTCTCTTTTATTGCTGAGTAAAATTCCATTGTGTATTTATGCCACATTTTTTTATCCATTCATCCACTGAAGGACATCTAGGTTGGCTCCACAGTTTAGCTATTGTGAATTGCGCTGCTATAAATATTGACGTGGCTGTGTCCCTGTAGTTTTTAAGTCTTTTGGGTATAGTCCAAGGAGAAGAATAGCTGGGTCAAATGGTGGTTCCATTCCCAGATTTCCAAGGAATTTCCATACTGCTTTCATATTGGCTGCACCAATTTGCAGTCCCACCAGCAATGTAGGAGTGTACCTTTTTCCCACATCCTCGCCAACACTTATTGTTGCTTATATTCATAATAGCTGTCATTCTGACTGGAGTGAGATGAAATCTTAGAGTAGTTTTGATTTGCATTTCTCTGATTGCTAGAGATGATGAGCATTTTTTCATATATTTGTTGATTGGTTGTATGTCCTCTTCTGAGAAGTGTCTGTTCAGGTCCTTGGCCCACTTGTTGATTGGGTTATTTGTTTTTTCGGTGTTTACCCTTTTGAGTTTTTTATATACCTAGAGATTCGTGCTCTATCTGATTTGTTCTTAATCAAAGTGTTGCTGTGTGTCCCTGATGAGTGGATGGCCACTTAGCTCCAAAGCGCTCTACAACCATACTCTAGGATAGACAGGGTGTCCCTAACCTTTCTCCTAAAAAGCTAGTGTAATGCTGAGACTTTCAGTAGAGGGCACTTAGAGAACATTGCAGGGGAAAAGGTTTCCTGCTGTTCCAGCTTGGGGTGGGGAAGGTGTGTGAAAATCTCTGGAGAGCAGCCCAGCCACGTGTGCAGACCCTGGATCCTCTGCAACCTGTAGCTTTGTGTGGTGACAGCCTTCACACAGAAGTCTTATTGGGGAAACCAGAGCTGCCCATCACCTGCTCACTAAGAAGGCCTCCGACCTGTTGGTGCCAGGATTCCCTCTGCAAGCTCTTATGTGGCCTGGGCACAGCCACTGTATCTGAATGTCACCTTATGTCCCTCCTGCAAGAACTTCCCCTGACTAATCTGTGAAGTCTTTGTACACAGAAGGCCCTTAGCCTCAGGCTTCCACAGCCTCCTCACACAAATTGCTGGTCTTTTGCAGAAGGGGATCTGTCATTTTCCCAGGTCCAGTGACGCTCCAGTGGCAACACTGAAAGCTCTATGTCTCTTTGATGGTCAATCTCGTACCTTCTTCCTGGTAGCCAACTCTTTCCAAGTTCATCCATGTAGAGTTTCCTTATAATGCACAGCCTTTTATCAAAATTAACTGTTTATTTTGTTAAACCTCCCCTTTTGAACTGGTGGTGTGATTTCAATCTCTTCATTAGGCCCAAATAACAAGTGGCATTGGTAGACAGAGATGGTGTCTCCTCTGGAGCAGAGGCTGAGTTGCTTTGCTGCCTAGTGTAGAAGATAATGTCTCCTTCCAAGGAAAATTTTGGCCAGGTTTTATTGCTGCTGGCTTCCTAAGCTCTTGGCTGTGATATGAGCCCCCTTTGAGTGTGTGGCATCTACCAATGTGCCCCCTGGGATTTGGTGACTTCAGAACCCATGGGACTGTAAGGGTTAATGCTTCCTGCTGTGTCTTGAATAATGAATCTCTTTTGTCCCTTTAGGGTCTCATGTCTCCTGCCACCATCTATACAACTGTGGCTGGCTAACTTGATAGTTTCTAAGTAGAGAAAACTTCAGGCACTTGACTGTTCTTGACAGCTAGCAGTGAGGAGAGAGGTCCTATGGGAGGCCAGCAGCAGTACATGCCCCTGTCCTGGGAGACATCAGGGAGCTGTATACACTACTTGAGCATTTCCTCTGCCCCCTGGCTTGGGTGCAAGGCAGTGAGATTCATATTTGTTGTGTAAAGTTTCATACTTGGCTTATATTCTTGTCCTGCAGTACCTGATATCTCTTGTAGCACTCCATATTTACATTTCCCAGGGTCACTGAAGAACATACCATTTCCCTAAGTCACTACAGCCTGGCAATCCCAGAGTTACAGCCTCTTACCAGGCATTTTGATGGTCCTCCTGAGCCAATTGAAATTTTATCAGGCAAGAATCATTTCTCCCCAATACTAATGCTGTGTATGACATCACTGAAATGAAATCCGATATCTAATATTAGATGCTCATGCTGTAGGAGAGAAGATTCCACTAACCCAACTCTAATTGCCTGTCCTCTGTCATCCTCTGCAGGTTGAGCCTGCCATCTAAGTTCTATTGTGTCTGCTGTGCATGGTAAGCTTCCAAGCCTCTGTGCCTTTACCCTCCTTGAAACAGGTGTCTCCTGGGTCTTTTCCTTTCTTAGCTGAACTACTCTGCATGTTTAAAGATCATCATTATCTAATGAACAAGATCTGAAAGGATGAAAGAGCCTGTCCCAGACTGATGGACGCCAAGAAATGTGGTTCAAAGTTATTGAGCAGGAGAAGACTGTGGAATTTTGGGGGAGTGTGACATTCTGAAATACAACCTTCAAGCAAAACCACATGTTTGCTGATAAGAGGATACAGGGCCCCACATCATTTCCCTGGGAAGTTGCATGCATTTCTATAACTTAGCTCTCTGGGGTCCTCTGGAATTTTCCACAAAAAGGAGAACAGAGCACTGAAAAAAAATTATGGAAAGAGAAAATACATGATCATTCGAGAAAATCAAGCTTTTCAGTGTGGGTTTCCTAAAACTCAGTCCCACCAGTCCTGAATTCCCCAAATCTCAGGGACTGATGTGGCTGATGCTGTGCATGCAGAGGCAGAGAGTTGACATCACAGCCAAGGAACCCACAGATTAGACAGCCCCCTCACAAAGATGATTTTTAAATTGGGTTTCACCCCCCAAAAGCTTTGTCCAAATTAAACCAAATTAATGTCAGTGATGTTTCAACTATTGAAGCCTCGTGATTTGGCCTTAAGAGAAACTGCAGTATTTGTTCAGATGAGCCGTTTTGTAGTATGACTTTGATCATCTGCTATGTGGGCAGTTACAGGGAAGCATGCAAGGCTCTGGGAAGATACAATGCAGTACTGAAATTAAAATGACCACCACGAGGTGTCTTAGCAAGCCCTATAAAATGTCCACAAACACAAGCCGACTCTTAGAGGGATCAGGAAGAAGTCCCAATCCCATCTCTGTACAGACCTTGATGGCAGACATGGGTTTGCTTTAGGAGTTCATTTTTTCCATTTTCAGAATGTTTTGTCAATCCTAAGTTTTCCTGGGAGCTGTCTGGAAACATGGGTACAGCAGCATTTTTTGGCATAAGTTTCCTCTAGAGGCAGAGTCGATATGGAGCGCTGCTCAGATTTGGCTGACAGACTTTCCTTTTCTGCATTCTGCTCTAGGCAGAAGACTGACTGTTTCAGTGAGATCATCTACACTATTGCAAACTGAATAATTTCTCACAGAATGCCAACCTCCATGGAGTTCTTGGGCTTCTCTTACAGTCATGAGAGAATCAGCCATGGGCAGCTCGGCATTCCAGAGGTGGCTCAGTGGTCTAGTGTTCCACGTGGGGCTTTACCTTCCTCTTCAGTAGTGCGATGGTTTTCATGGCAGAGACATTCACTTACTATCACTGGATTCCCATATCAAATTGCACCTCAAGAAAGACCAGGAAACCTTTGGAGATGCTATGGACTAACCTGTTAGGAGGAATCTGTGAGATGGTTGGTTATATCATGAGTCTGGGAACCCCATGAGTGAAATTAATGACCATCTAAAAGAAGCCCCAGAAAGCGTCTCTACCCTTCCTGCTGTTCGGGAATGCAAGAAGCCACTGGATCAGCATCGATTGTCTTAGAGCAAAGAACAAATCAGTTACCACAAGGACTGATCCCTGCCCACTAACTCAAGCTTTAAAAAAACTTAAAAGTCAGTTTCAAAAAGGACCCAATGAATTCTAAGTAACCATGTCCTAGAATAAACTCAAGAGTATATATAGAAATAAAAAATCTAGCACCAACTGTGGTTCACAATGGTAGACGTTCAACAATTTTCTTGTGAAGAATGAGGAAATATAATAAATAATGAGGAAAAAATCAAGATATTTAAGAAAAAACACAGAAGTTATATGAGCTCTTATAAATGTACTCCATATATTTAATAATTAGAAGGGACAATGAGTGTTAGAGGAGTGAGAGATGAGAGTGGTGGGAATATGAGGTTAAGAGAATAATTCTGTAAGAGGGGCCCACTGAGCTGACCCCCACATGCTTTCTTTGTCAGACAGGAATCCATCTGCAGCTCTGCCCAGCCTAAATGGACAGGTTCTGTCACATTCCTCAGCCAATTGAGGCAAGGGTGGGAGGTCAGACATTAGTGTAGGGAATGGAGGAGGGGGGTCCAGGGGGAGGTGACCGGCTGTCAAAGAGAGAACCATGGATCGTTCACCTGTGCAACTGAGCTTCTGGGCACTGGGTTGTAATGAATAACCCTGTGTCCCTGCTCTCAGGCATTTGCATGGAGAAGAAAGAGAAGGCAATAATTAAAAGGGGGTCTGGGGTCTATAAAAGAGCAAGACACATCACCGCCTGCAGACACCTCTGGGACCCCTTCTCTTGGGAGAAGTCTGCCTCTGTCCCTTTCTTACAAAAAACTTGCTCTCTATGCATGCCTGTTATCTCTTGAGTGTTTAATTTTCAACACTGGGGAACAAGAACCAGTTCCCAATCTCCAAGACTGGTATCAAGAAGACGATTGAAAAATAGGAAAAGACTCAACAAGAAATTTTAGAATAGGAAATGTACAATAGCTAACATGGAGCTAAAGGAGGATATAATTAACAACAGATTAGACATTATAGGAGAAAAGAGCAATGCGTTTAAAGACTGTGCTGTAGAAATCATCTCAAAGACAGCACAGAGAGAAAATAGATGGAAGGAAATGAGTCAAGGTTGCTGTGAGACAACCCTGAGCAGGCTCACCCACTCACAACAGCTGCACAAGACAGGGAAGAGGATAGGCTGGGATGGAGACATCCCAAGAAGAGGTAGATACAAAGAGTGATGCAAACTCCAAGGGTAAGCATCTGAGAAGTTCAGTAAATGCCAGGAAGAAAAGCCACAAAAACCACTGTAAAGCACAGCACTATCAAATCACTAAAAATCAAATATAACAAGAAAACCTGAGAGGTAACCAAAGAAAATGCTACATACATACAACAGTAAGAGCGGGAAGACGTTTTTCATATAAAGTATGAAAACTAGGAGACCAGGCACTTGTATAGAGATAAAAGAAATTTTGTCAATTATTGCTATTGTTGTTTACCAGCAAAATAAAGACAAGGAGATATTTCTTTAGACATAAAAAAAGAAAGAAAAACAGAGAATTTATCACCAGATGGATCTTATTCAAAGAAATACTAAAGGAAACAATATTGACAGAAGAAAGAAAATGTGATAAAATAAAAAGTTGAATCTAGACAAAGTAATAAATAACATGAGAAATGGTAATACAGAAATAAAGATGAAGGACTTTTTTTCTTATTTTGAAATCTATCTTTAAGGATAATTGGAAATTGAAAGCCAAACTAGGAACCAGTTTCAGTGGGACTCATAGTATATGGAGAAATAAGATATATGGCCAGAATGATGTAGGAAAAAATGAAATATTATAAAAGATTTTTTAAATCATTCACGTGGAATTTATAAACAAGCAGGGGTTTCTATCCTCAGATAAAGTGGACTTCAAGTCAAAGTTAATCAGAAGTGACAAAGAAGGACATTTCATACTGCTTAAAGGAATTTTGCATCAACAAGACATAGCAATCATAAATATTTATATCCCGAACAATGGCACATCTATGTACTTCAAACAAATCTTTCTCAATTTTAAGAATCAAATGGACCACAACACAATAATACTGTGTGACTTTAACACACCTCTCTGACCACTGGATAGAGCCTCCAAACAGAAACTAGTCAAAGAAACTATAGAACTAAATAATACAATCAATAATTTAGAATTAACAGAAGTCTATAGAATATTTCATCCATCAGTGAGTGAATACACTTTCTTCTCAGCAGCACATAAATCTTTTTCTAAAATAGACCATATCTTATACCACAAAGCAACTCTTAGCAAATACAAAAAAAAAAAAAATAATACCTGTATTCTGTCAAATCTTAATGGAATGAAATTAGAAATCAATGATAAAATAAAAAATAGAAGCTATTTTAACACCTCAAGACTAAATGACATGCTATTGAATGACAGATGGATAATAGAAGAAATCAGGGATGGAATAAAAAATACTTATAGGTTAAAAAAAAGCATAAAAATTTAACAAATAAATGACCTACAATTACATCTTAAAGCTCTAGATAAAGAAGAACAAATCAATACCAAACGCAGGGCAGGACATAATTAATAATTAAAAATTAAAATCAGATCTAAAAATCAATGAAATTGGAACAAAGAAATAATTGACAAAGGAAAAAATTGACAAAGGAAAAATTTGGTTCTTTTAAAAATGAAAAAAAATGATAAACACTTAACCATGCTCACAAAGAGAAAGAGAGAAAACTCAAATTACTAAACTTTGTGATGAAAAGGGAAATTTCATGATGGACATTAATGAAATACATATGAAAATTTAAACACAAGTGAAATAGAAAATCTTGATGACATTGACAAATTTCTAGAGACATATTAGCTACCAAAACTGAGTCAAGAGGACCTAGCCAATTTGAACAGATCAATTTCAAGCAATGAAATTGAAGATGCGATTAAAAGCCTACCAACTAAGAAAAACCCAGGACCAGATTGATTATCAGCCAAGTTTTAACAGACCTTCAAAAAATAATTAACACCGATACTCCTCAAATTATTCCATGAAATAGAAAAGGATGGAACTCTTCCAAATTCATTCTATGAAGCTAGTATCACCCTGATACCAAAACCAGACAAAGATACAACAAGGAAAGAAAATTTTAGATCAATATCCCTGATGAACACAGATGTAAAAATTCTGACACATCACATACAAAAACACGCTAAAAAGATAGTGCACCATGATCAAATGGGGTTTATCCCAGGAATGCAAGTTTGTTTCAACCCACAGAAATCAATCAATGTAATTCATTACATCAATGAATGTAAAGACAAGAATCACATAATTATACCATAGATGCCAAAAAAAGCTTTGACAAAATACAGCACCCCTTCATTTAACACTAGAAAAATTTTGGATACAGGAACATACCTCATATTGTAAAAGCTAAGTATGCTAAACCCAAGGCCAATATCATTCTAACTGGAGACAAATGGGAAGCATTCCCTGTAAAATCTGGAACAAGACAGGGATGCCCTCTTTCACCACTTCTATTCAACAGAGTCCTGGAAACTCTGGCCAGAGCAATTAGACAGAAGGAAGGAATTAAAGGGATACAAATAGGAAAAGACTATCACTATTTGCTGACAACATGATTCTATATTAGAAGACCAAAAATCTCCACCAGAAAACTTCTAGAACTAATGATGAATTCAGCAGTGTAGCAAGATATAAAAGTAACACTCATAATCAATTTCATTCCTATACATCAGTGATGAACCAGTTGAAAGAGAAATTAGGAAAACTATCCCATTCACCATAGCCTCAAAACATATCTGTGAGTCAATCTAACAAAAGAGGTGCAAAACATCTACAATTAAAACTGCAGAACACCAAAGAAAGAAATTGAAGAAGATATTAGAAAATGGAAAAGGTCTCTTATGTTCCTGAATAGGCCGAATTAACATTGTCAAAATGGCCATATTACCAAAAATATGATACAGATTTAATGCAATTCCTATTAAAATTCTGATGACATTCTTTGCAGAAATAGAAAAAGCACTCATGAAATTCATTTGGAAAAATAAAAAAGCCAAAATAGCCAATGCAATCCTTATCAAGAAAATTGAAGGAGCAGGCATCACAATACCAGACCTTAAATTATACTCCAGAGCTATGCTAACAAAAAATGGTTTATGGTATTGACACCAAAACAGACACATAGGTCAATGGTACAGAATAGAAGATATAGAGACAAACCCACATAAATACAGGTATCTCATACTACACAAAGGTGGCAAAACATACATTGGAGAAAAATAGCCACTTCAAAAAATGGTGCTAGGCCACTTCTATCTAACATAGTTCTTGAAACTATAGTCAGAGCAACCAGGCAGACAAAAGAAATTAAAGGGATATGGATAGGAAAAGAAGAACTCAAATTAGCACTATTTGCAGACAATATGATTCTATACCTAGAAGACCCAAAACAGTCCACTAGAAATCTCCTAGAACTAATAAGTGAATTCAGCAAAGTATCTGGATATAAAATCAAAACCCATAAATCAAAGGCATTTCTGAACATCATTGACAAATCTGCCAAAAGTGAAACTAGAAAAACCACCCCATTTATAACAGCCTCAAAAAATATATATGTGGGAATAAATTAAACAAAAGAGGTGAAAGACCTCTACAATGAAAACTACAACACACTAAAGAAAGAAATTAAAGAAGACCTTAGAAGATGGAAAGATCTACCTTACTCTTGGATAGGCAGATTTAATATTGTCAAAATGACCATACTACTAAAAGCACTATACAGATTTAATGCAATTATGATCAAAATCCCAATGACATTCCTTATAGAAATAGAAAAAACAATGGTGAAATTCATCTGGAAGAATACTCAGAGTAGCCAAAGCAATCCTTACCAAGAATAATGAAGCTGGTGGCATTACTATTCCAGACCTAAAACTATTCTACAGAACAATAGGAACTAAAACAGCATGGTATTGGCACCAAAAAAGACCTGTAGACCAATGGTATGGAATAGAGGACACAGATTCTAACTCACCTAATTTCAGTTATCTAATATCAGACAAAGGTGCCAAAAACATGCATTGCAGAAAAGATAGAATCTTCAACAAATGGTGTTGGGAGAAATTGAAATCCACATGTAACAAAATGAAATTAAACCTCTATCTCTCACCAGGCATGAAACTCAACTCAAACTGAATGAAGGACCTAGGATTTAAACTAGAGATCTTGCACCTAATGGAAGAAAAAATAGGCCCAAATCTCCATCATGTTGGATTAGGCCCCAACTTTCTTAATAAAACTCCTGTACCACAAGAATTAAAACAAAGAATCAATAAATGGGATGGATTTAAACTAAAAAGCTTCTTCTTGGCAAAAGAAACAATCAGTGAGGTCAATAGAGAGCCTACAGAATGGGAGCAGATCTTTACCACAAGCTCATCAGATAAAGCAGTAATCTGTAGGCTATATAAAGCACTCAAAAACCTGAGCGCCAAAAAAACAAATAACCCACTCAATAAATGGGCCAAAGACCTGAACAGACACTTCTCAGAAGAGCATACACAATCAATCAACAAACATATGAAAAAATGTTCAACATCTCTAGCAATTAGAGAAATGCAAATCAAAACTACTCTAAGATTTCATCTCACTCCAGTCAGAATTACAGCTATTAGAATATAAACAACAATACGTTTTGGCAAGGATGTGGAGAAAAGGTACACTCATACATTGCTGGTGGGACTGCAAATTGGTGCAGCCAATATGGAAAGCAGTATGGAGATTCCTTGGAAAATTTGGAATTGAACCACCATTTGACCCATCTATTCCACTCCTCAGTGTGTACCCAAAGAATTTAAAATCAGCTTACTATAGCGATAGAGTCATATCAATGTTTATAGTGGCACAATTCACAATAGCTAAATTGTGGAACCAACTCAGATGCCTTTTAGTAGATGAATGGATAGGGAAGCTTTGGTATATATACACAATGGAATATTACTCAGCATTAAAAGAGAATAATGGCATTTGCAGGTAAATGGATAGAGTTGGAGAATATAATGCTAAGTGAAGCAAGCCAATCCCCCAAAACCAAAGGCCAAATGTTTTCATTGATATGAGGGTATGAGACTCATAATGGCAATGGGGTGGGGCATGGGAGGAATGGAGGAACTTTAGATAGGGTAAGGGGAGGGAGGGGAAAGAACGGGGCAGAGGGGGTAGGAATGATGGTGCAATGAGTTAGACATCATTACCCTGAGTGCATGTATAAGACACAAATGGTGTGAAAATACTTTGTGTAAAACCAGTGTCTTGAAAAATTGTGCTCTATATGTATAATAGGAAATGAATTGCATTCTGTCATCATGTATAACAAATCAGAATACATTTTTAAAATGGTGGTGGAAAAACTGGAAATCCATATGTAATAAAATGAAATTAGACCCCTAACTCTCACCTTGCAAAAAACTAAACTCAAAAGGGATCAAGGACCTAAGCATTAGACCAGGACCTTGCACCTGATAGAAAAAAATTAGACTCAAATCTACATCATGTTGGCTTAAGAACCAACTTCCTTAACAAGATTTCTAAAGTGCAAGAAGTAAAATCAAGAATCCAGGTGTTATGGTAGCTACTAACTGTGCAGAGATAAGAAAACTCTGGCCTGCCATGGAATGTTATGTGGCCACACAGAAAGAGTGAATTAGATAAATGTTTCAATATGAATGAGCCAGACTCATTGTAACCACAAGTTGTATAACTTCATTTGTTTGAAATATCTACAACAGAAAAATCCTTAATGATGGAAAGTTAAAAAAAAAGGTTATC
The DNA here is from genome assembly GCF_964194105.1 of Spermophilus citellus. Lineage (NCBI taxonomy): Eukaryota > Metazoa > Chordata > Mammalia > Rodentia > Sciuridae > Spermophilus > Spermophilus citellus. The sequence goes on along the minus strand of NC_138182.1, from coordinate 281,766,255 downwards.
AGTAGCTAAGAGAAAAAGATGATGGGACAGTTTCCTTTGGAGTGATATAAATGTTCCAGAATTAATGATGATGATTATTCCATTCTGAATATACTAAATATCTCTGGTTACTCCACAAATCTAAGAACAATTTCCCTTAAACAGATAAATGTCTCCTTGCACATGCACATACTGATGACCTATCAGCTCATGAAAAAGACACACAGCCCAACACACTGCCTCCAACTTCTCTTTTCACCCAGAAATTATGACTGACACATATCAGGGAGGCCTGGAGACTACAGACGTGTTGATATTAAGGAGCCCAAGACAAGCAAGGCTTTGCCTCTGGTAAGTCTCTAAATACTTGATGCAAAATTGTGTCTGATATTTTCTCTTAATTCTAAAAGTGTTTGCCATTCTAGCCCTCCTCCATGCAAGAAGTTTATTTTAATATAGTCATACTTTGTGCATAATTTTGAGATGCATAACAAGCAATTACCTACCTTCTTAAGCAATTGAACAAGTTGATAATGTTCCATTAATTAGATATTGAAAATTTATCTTAACTAATCCACCACAATAAGACATTTAAATGGCCCCCAATCTTTAGTTTTTATGAAAATGCAGCAATAAGCATATTTGTACATTAAAAAATGGGATGGTATCAAACTAAAAATCTTCTTGTCAGCAAAGGGAACAATCAAGAATGTGAAGAGGAACTCTACAGTGAGAGAAAAATCTTTGCCACCTGCATCTCAGATAGAACATTAATCTCAAGAATATATAAAGAATTCAAAACACCTAAAACCAAAAGAGCGAATAACCAAATCAATAAATGGGTAAAGAAATGAGCAGACACTTCACAGAGGAAGAAGTGCAATTGGTCAACAAATATATGAAAAAATGTTAAATATCTCTGGATAGAGAAATGCAAACTAAAACTACATTGAGATTTCATCTCACTCCACTTAGAATGGCAGTTATCAAAACTACAAGTAACAATGAATGTTGGCAAGAATGTGGAGAAAAGGGTACACCCATACATTGCTGGAGGGACCACAAATTGGTGCAACCACTTTAGAAAACAGTATGGAAATTCTTCAGAGAACTAGTAATGGAACCACCATTTGACCCACTTCTTCTTATGTACCCAAAGGACTTAAAATCAGCATACTACAGTGATTCAGCCACATCAATGTTTTGAGAAACTCAATTCACTATAGCTGAGATATGGAACCAAACTAAAGCACTTCAACAGATGAACAGATAAAGAAAATGTGGCATATATACACAATGGAATATTCCTTAGCCATAAAGAGAAATGAAATTATGGCATTTGCCTGTAAATGGATGGAACTGGACACTATCATGCTATGTGAAATAAGCCAATCCCCCAAACCCCAAGGCCCAATGTTTTCTCTGATATACAGATGCTAACTCACAAAAGGGGAGTGGGTAGGGAAAAATAGAAGTACTCTGGATTAGACAAAAGGAAATGAAAGGAAGGGAGGGGTATTTTGAGTGGGAAAGTTAGTAGAATGAATTGAACATTACTTTCCTATGTTCATATATGAATACATGACCAATGTAATTCCACATCCTGTACAAGCAGAAGAATGGGAAGTTGTATTCCATATATGTATAATATATCAACATACATTCTACTGTCATGTATAAAAAGGAACAAATTTTTTTAAGAAAGATTTTAACTATAGCAGAAATAGCATATTTTTATTCATAGGTAGATTTTAATAAGTTAAAATGTGTAATGTAAAGCTCAATGCAAAAATTAAGTATCTGAAAATCAATAATGGTGATAAAATGGAATTATATAATTATGCAAGCGTTGCAAAATAATCCAGTACCAGGAAGGTAGGGGGGAACCTACATGCATAAAATAGAAAATGAATACCAACCATGATTTAAATTTAAGTGAAGAATTACAGTACATGTCTAATGGTCTAGCACAGATTAAAGGCCAGAGGTTTCCATGTTACATGCAACCCTGGAAACAACTATATGCTGTCTACAAGAGAGTCAGTTTAAGTATGAGGAAACAGATAGGGATAAGTTAAAGGATGCTACATACTTCTCACACAAAGAGTAATTAATCAAAGATATATGGAAATACTCGTATCAGAGTGGCATATTCATGTAACTTTTAGAACTAGAATTCTGTTACTGGGGAGAAAAGGAGAAATTATATAAGCCGGGATGATCAAGTCAACATGAAGTCATAACATCTATGAATATGTGTGAGCATTGCGACAGCCTTGGAACAGAAGCAAATCAAACAGAGCTGAGAGGACACATTGAAACCCACAGTTCCAGCTGCACATTCCAGCACTCCTTTCTCAGACTTGATAGAATAAGTAAGCAGAAAATCAGAAAGGACATAAGGACATAAATAATCTTTCAACAAACTCAATCTCAGTGACATTTATAGAAAATTCATTCCAAAGATAGCAAAACATCCATTTTTTTTTCAAATGCCATGGGCCATATTCTGGAGTACAAAGTAGGTATAAATAATTGAATACAATAAAAATCAGGCAAATTTGTATCTGTTGTCCCATTAATTAAAAACAATTGTGTATTAATGAGCTAATAATTTGATTGTTTTAACTCAATCATTAAATAGAAGTCAATTACAGAAAGATCTGAGAAAGCCAAAATATTTGGAAATTAGACAGTATGTTTATCAATAACTCCTGGGATAAAGAAGAAATCACAAAATACCAAATTTTATGTCTTATAGCTAGTTCAGTGAGTAAAATTTGGGGGATAATATGTGCTATAGCTTGCACAGTTCCAAAGACAGAAATGTCTGTTGCTCCCTTAAGTAAAGGTTGGGATCTTGATTGTTGATACAGAGAATATTTTATCATGAAATTTATTAACTACACACTTTCTTCATTTTTACATTAGGAAACTTGTGTACTATTTGTAAAACAAAGTTATAATCACTGTATTTGGACTATTCTAGGCAGGTATAAGAAATATAAATTATCTTCTTTTTCTAAAGTCAAAAAATCTTCTCCCATAGACCCGACCCATAATATAAGATAACATTTTTTATTAAATTCTCCGTTTCTCAGCTTGCAATTGCAATTCCTCGAGGTTGTAGATGATTATTTATATGTTCTCCAGGCAGACTTTTGATGGATTACTTCCTATAATCCTTCATTTTTTTTCTCCTCACCTGTGTTGTGCATCATGTTTACACTTGACTGCAGAACTTCTGATGCCGAGTGTTGGAAAATCTATAGTTTCGTGGCTGTCTGCACATAATTATGTGTGCCAACATTTCCTCTTTCTCAGGAGGAAGCTCTTTGAAGAAAACCTGACATTTTCACCCAGCCAATCTTGCATGTTTACTGGCTCTTCACAGATATTTGAAAACATTGAGAGCACATTTCACATTTTCATTCTTATGAAGATTCAATACCGTGCTTCCTCTGGAGTAATCATGGGCTGCTTCCTCACTGAGGACCAGTTGGAAATATAAGTAAATGCATTCAGAAATAATAGTGCAATTACAGAGTTTATGCCATGACCTTTCTGTTGAAGGTCAACTTAATTTGTTGATTTGGTGGTAAACTGTCACATAGAAACCCTCCATCGTTTCCACCAGCTAGTGCATGAGGCAATTTCTAAGGAGGCACCTGTCACAGTGAGCGCTTCCTGTGCTTAGGACTCGTTTCTGGGGAGGAGGGTGGTAAAGGGATGGTGAGTGGGCATCACAGTTGGGGTGATTCGGGTTCAAACTAACTGTGAAAGTGTGGGAACATGACCCAAGACCCATGTGTTAAATAAAGATTTGGTCCCTAGGGTGGCTTGATCGAGAGGTGGCAGGATTTTAGGAGTTGGCATCTTATGAGAGGTCCTTGGGTCATTGGAGAGGATTGTGGGACTTTGACCTCTTCCTTCCCCCCGCCCCACGTCTCTTCCTGGTTGCTGGGAGGTGAATTCCACTCCACCACCTACTCCCTGCCATTGCTATCTGACGCTCCCATCAGAGGCCAAAAAGCAATGGGTCCACCCAATCAAGACTGGAGCCTCTCAAACTGTGACCAAAATAAACCTTTTTCTTATTTATAAATTAATTATCTTATGGATTTTGTGAGAGTGGTGGAAAGCTAACACACCAGCTTAACGCAGAGGAGACTTTTGATCTCACCCATCAACCAGGCCCCAGGAAGGACGACTCCTGGGCAGAAGGACTCAGCTCTGGCTGTGCTGTGCTGCTCTTCCTGTTCCCTGGGAACCAGCATCCCTGCCACAGACAGCTCCCGGGGCGTGAGAAGCAGCACTCCAGGCTCACACACACCAGTGCTCACAGGAAGAAAGGGCCTTTCCTTCCTGCTCCCTTAGGAACAGGGACAGAGGAACAGGAGCATGTTTCTCAAGAGCATTCCATGTCCCCCGGCCAGAACCAGCTTCAGGTTTTGCACTGGTTGTACCATATGAAGATGAAAAGAAAGTGCATTTCCTTGCTCAGCTGGGATGTCAGTGGCATCCAAGGGATACAATCCCAGGGGCTCACTATCAACCAGCAGCACCCACCTCACTTTCTTTTTCCCCACCATGGGGCCTCTCTGAAGCTTCATCCCCAGGAAGTTTTAAGCAGTGGGTATCCTGTGGGAAAGCCTCCTCTAGGAGGCTTCTGCATCTGCCTCAGCAGTCCTGGGGGACCGGCCCTCACTGTCCACAGCCAGGGTGTCCATGATGGATCTTCACCTTGGCCTTGCTTCCCCCCTGCTCTGCCCTTCTCATCCCTCTCTCCTGCTGCAGTGCAGTCACCTCCCAGGGGAACTATATACTCTAAGCCATTGCCTCAACTCTCTGTAGGAGAAGCTCAAGCTAAGAGCTCATGCCTCACAGGCTTGCTCCTCACAGTTCATCCCCATTTGCACAAATGCAGTTCAAAACAAGGTCTGAGACCCTGTGTTTCTGAGGCTTTGAAGAACTTGCTGAGTCTTCATGCACTCAATTCAGAGCTGAGATGTCGCCCACACACCCAGCTGCAGGGTGCTGCTGTCGTCTATGTGACACCTATCCCTGGGACGTCCACAGTCACTACCTGCACAGCTGCTTGTAGCTGCTCTGGAGACAGTGACTGGAGTGGCATCCTCTCCCAGGCACACCTGATACTTGAGGCTCCCCCAACGATCCTGGTAGACTCTCAGTTACACACACACTGGGAAGCCACAGATGGTTGCCTGCCATTCTTAATAAGCAACTGGCTTTTTTCAGCTTTTATTTAAGCTGATTCACTTCATCAAATTTGTGGAGAATCTTCTCCATCTGGAGTAAAACAGATTGCTATAAGCATGTTGGTATTTATGTTCATATTAGGAAACTTCACTCTGTACTCTGCTAATTATTTTTCAAATATTAGAATGGGCTGCAGAATTTAGTGGGAAAAAGAAGTCTACTAAATGTCCAATTGAATGATTAAATCAATCACATCATTTAGTAATCTCCTGCTCTCATTGAGACACAAAAGCAGATTAGATGCATGTATGAATATGTGTGCATATTGTGTGTTTGAAAGCTTCAGAACCAACATCAACTATTAACCTGGCTCTGACTTCTTTGAATGGTGTAGAGAATAAGAGAAAAGATTCACCTCCTGGCATTCCAATATATTCAAAATACATGTGCTCTTATGTCTAAATAAGTAAATATAGCACACAGAATGAGTAATGGCTTAGTGGAGTAACAATAATAAAATTGCTGACCTTGGACACTTTTTGCACTTTGTAAGCCATGGAATTCAGTTCTTTAAATAAATTTCTATGATGCTAACAAAAACCCAACAAGATAACTGCTGCTCTTGTTTCTGATTTAAGAAAATTAAAATCACAGAGAGGTCAAGCCATTATGTTCAAAGGCACATACAACTGGGAAACTTTGCAAGTCTGAATGGTCAACACATTTTGAGATGAAACATAAAAATGTCATGGGATTTTGAATTGATAAGCATTATATTAACAACGAAGCTTAAAATAGAACATCTGAATAATGGATTGACACATTTTAAAATAAGGTGGTGTAGAAGGAGATATAAGCATTCTGTAGATAGGTATGTTTGTTATGGTTTCAACAAGGACAGTGTCCCCGAAGCTCAATGTGTTGCACCCCAGCGTAGATACATGGGAAGTTGTGTGAATCTTTGGGAGGTGGGGTGCTGTGGAGGAGCCAAGGTCATGGGCATGCCCTCAGAAGACGGCTGGGATCCTGCCAGCCGTCCTTCCTTCTGCTTCCTGGCTGTGATAAGCCCCTGCCACTGCTGGAGCAGTGGCTTCACCAGAGGCCCAAAGCAAAAGGCGCTGCCTGTTCTGGAAACTTCAGAACCATGAGGCAAGGTAAACCTCCTTTTTTAAGTTTAATTCCCAAGGGTATTTCGTTGTAGTAATATAATGTTGACTAACAGGTGGTTTTGATATGAACCATGTGATGAGATGCATTTCCTAGAGTTCTCAGTACAATGTCCTACTTATTATTGCTTATGTAGAATTGGAGAATATCTTATACCTACGACATATAATCTTTAATTACCATGTCTGTGACTGAGACGTTTGATTAAACAACTTGCAAAACAATTTGAGAAATTCATAAAAATTTCAAAGGCATCACATGAGTTTGAAGAGTGCCCTTCCCAGCACTGGGTAGCATTGCAACAGTGAACTGAATGTTCAAAGCACCCCCAACTAACCACTACAGATTTACAAGAATGATTTTGGGAAAGTCTTTTTAAAGTCTAAAATAACCTTAATAAATCTTAAAATGATGAAGCATATTTGTCTTTACCCCATAAATTTGTCTTAACTATTGAAATACCAATGCCAGAAGTTAGCTTCCAATTTTTGAAATAAATCATCTCCACAATGTTTAAACATCTTCAATTTAAGAATTATGTCATTGATTTTCATATTTTTAGTACATAAAGAAAAACAAACAACTTGTTAGGAAGAACCAGGGTTTATGTAAAAATTAAGATTTCTTTTAAAAAAGCAGTTTGAGCAAATTGAGGATCTATGCAGCTTAAATTCAAAACTGGAATGACCATTCCCATGAACCTCAGCAAATCTTTATTGCACTGGTGTTGCTGCTTACAGCTTAACTCATTCAGGTCTTACTCATTTGAGACAAATTCATTTGCTACTTCTCAGAAAAGGAAAAAAAAAGACTGAGTGTAAAGGTAATCAAAGCTTCTCTTTTTGGTCTTCTTAACAGGCTTGATCTAGTGCAAATTTGCCCTGAGTACCTAATTTCCCAGGCCTTTACCTGCATTTTCTGAATTGGCCACAGCATTCTGGGGACAGAAAACCACAGCATTCTGGGAGAGGTAGAAGTTGTCCCCCTCTGCAGACTGAAGGGTTTCAGGTAAGTGAGAATTTTCCCTGAGGCTCATTTAGAGAATCAGGATCATGTAAGGACATTTTCAACTGCATTTGGTTATCCCAACCATGCTAAACAGGAATAAAATGCTGAGCTATTATTATTATTTTCTTCATGCTGTTGATGAACTTACAATTACCAGTTACCTTTATCCTGGTGCAATGCCTCAGTGGCATTATTTGACAGTGGGCAATTTAAAGTTCACCACATCAATTTTGATTGACTTTCACAGAATCCCTTTAGCAGCAGGTAGGGAAGACTTTATTTTCTTATTTTCAGGTTTTCCATGGTTCTTTCTCTGGATCAGGAAGATTCCTACTTATTCCATGGTCCATATCAAGATCATATCTTTGATTGCAGCCATTGAGCCAAGGATTTTATCTTCTGTGTAAAATTTCAGTAATGGATATAGTTTTTGAAATACCAACACTGTTCCTGTTTGGAATGCCCTTGGTATATCTGGTCCAGCATTTGTTTCTATTCTTGAATACATCTGTTGAACTTTGAGAGGTATTTTGCCCTAAACCATGTTGGAAAGTGTTATGAATAGGATATGTGGTGTCCCACAAATGCTTCGTTAACACAGAAATGTGTTAAAGTGAGATGATTAAGTCATGTGAGATGTAACCTAATTGGTCCACCTTAGTTTGAATGGACTCCCTGGTGTTTGCAGGTGTGGTGGGCTGGAGAAGGTGGACCACTGTTCCCTGGAGGGGTGCATCTTCTCTGCAGCACCTCCACCTCTCACTCTCTCCACACTCTCGTCCTGGCTGTCAGGACCTGAACAGCTTTCCTTCCCATGCCCTCCTGCCATGGTGTTCTCACCTCTGGCCAGCAGCAATGGAGTCAGCCAATAATGTACTGAACCTCTGAAACCAAGAGCCCAAAATAGACTCTTCTTTTTCTAAGTTGTTCTCATCAGGTATTTTTAAAACAGCAACAAAAAGCTGACTAGCACAAGAAGAAATTCTATCTGACACAAATCCAAAGATTCCTTCCTCTCCTAGGTTGAAATTTGTAAGAATTATATAAACCTCATGCTTCATATTTATAATAATTAACTTATAGTATTTTGTAATAAGAAAAATTCATGTTCTCTATGTTTTTATCTTCAATTGATTTCCTTGCTATTGATCATCCCCTAATGTTCCTATCATAGTTAATTAAATAGGACTCATCATAATAAATGAGAAACTTGGAGTGTGAGAGAGATTTTTCAGTAACAAACAGAAGTAATGATAACCAGAAGGAAAACTCAGGCAATGTGTTCCAAACCTGCCATCTCCAGCTTCACTGCTTTTGATGGCTCGAAGCAGCTGCAAAAGAGGGATCCTCACCCCTTACTCAGGGGAGGAGACCGAGGCTCAAAAAGCTCACTTGACTTGTAGTGTATACAGCTAGATCTTGGCAAACAGAAGACCAGATTCATGACTCCAGATGAATATATTACACATACTCATGTCCAGTTTCTAGACAAAAGACCTCTTCAAAATAAACATACGCTGGGGCTGAGGATTTATAAAGTTGCAGCTATAATATGCTATTATGTCAATAACATGTAACATATCAATTATGTTACAAAGTCTATGTGACTTTCTAAATAATGTTCTTGACCATTTAATTGAGATGATACATTTTTCTAAGCAATCCAAAAATTCTAGTGTATCTTTAATCCTGTCTATATCCGTCAGTTGACCTAAGCTAGGATGACAGAAGGTGGAATAAATAAGAAAAGCTATGTGAGGAAGCTGAATTTTTTACTGTTCTACCATAAGGAAACAGACTGCCTATGCTGCAGTCATACCTGCAAAACATAACTTCTTATAGAAAATGCTTGTGGGTTCCCTAAGTCCTCTGCTGGAGTAGTCACATTGGAGACTTGCATAAAACTTTTCTGGACTGGAAAAACCCATGTTTCATTTGTCTCATAATATTTAAGCCAAAAATATAAATTTCAATCAATAAATACATTATCATTGTGAAGAAGAGCTTAATTGGTTACACGTATAATAAAAGAATACATATATACGTGTACATTTCAGATCTTATTCGCCTTCTTAGCATAATTTTTGTTATATAAAAACATTCTGCAAATGTCACTATATATGCCAATGGCAAATTATAAATGAAGGAGTCAGCATGCTTCCAGACTCAGACCTGCAACGCTCCAAGGCACTAACCGGCAGGAGGACCACAAGGTGCCATCCCTCTGGTTCCTAGCAGATGACACAGATGTCCACATGGGGCTATGGTTCCCCTTCAATAGACACCAAGCCACCAGAACAGAAAATTACATGTTCCAGAAATAGAAGTCAAGTTTGATTGATTTCCTAGACCAAATAGAGGTCCTCGAGTTTCCTTCGTTTATAGATATAGCTTTAATTTAGAGCATCTGGAGAGTTAATAAGTATATCATCATGTAGATAATTAAATTAAGAGTTTTCTTACTTTCAAAGTGCACTTGGACAGACACAGAGACTGTCTGCGTGATCCGTAGCAGATTCAATGACAGCCATTACAGTATCCTCACCAGTGCAAAAAGAAGAAGTTTAATTGGCAATCCCAACAAGAAGGATTCTTTTGGGTCTGCTGCAAGACCTACCCAGTACCCCATAGCCTCTCCCTGTCTCTGATGGCTCTCTGCAGTGTGTGGATGCGCAGCTCACAGCAGCCGGCTTCACAGCAGCACAAGACCCTCTCAGCCTCACAGACTGGGGCATGGATGGAAGGCCAACAGGAAAGGTTAGAGGGCAGGAGGTCGAGCCAGGCCCCCCCTGCAGAGCCTCTCCCCCAAGCACTGGCCACATCTCTCCTCCATGCTGGGACAGCCCCAGGGAGAGTGAGCCAGGTGAGCACCCTGCAGGATCCATGCTCAGTCATCCTGAGCAAAGAAGCAGGATCAGCAACAATGGGCCTTTTGAAAAGAGCTTGCACAAGTGGAATTGCCTTGGACAATTTAAAGTGTTAAAAGAATATGGTCTGTGAAGGCAGAAGAAAAATAAAATCTTAATCATGATGTATTCCATCTGAAGTGGCACTCACTTTGACTTCAGTGTTAGTCAATCCTCACACTGTGTGCAGTCCCTCCCCCTTCCTGTACCTTTATGTGGGTGCAGAGTGCAGAACTTCCTCCATTTTCCCAAAGCTAGTGAACAGAGTTCAGCAGTGTCAGCTCAAAAATCAGACCTGAGGACTCTCTGGGACCGGGCACCCTATACTGCTCATACTTAGTTCTGGAAGACCATAGGGCACTCTGGCCTTCCATGATTTCCTCTGGACACTCCTATTGATCAGAAAAGTCACGTGATTCAGCACCCAGGCTTTGCAGAGCACCTAGTATTTGTAGAACAGGTACTGTGTGCAGAGTACCTTGTGTGTACAAAGCATCTAGTACCTGCACTTGTGTTTTCAGAGAATTTGGTGTTTGCAGAATACCGACTCCATCTTATGTGAAGTGTTCTTACTATAGAAAATAATAGTGAAAAATGAGGGCAAGAGGAGTTTTTTGGAGATGATGGTTACAATCACACCATCTGTTCTGGTGATGGTTTCATCTGTGTATGTTTGTCTCCAAACTTTTCAAGTTTTCTGCATTCTGTGTATACAGGTTTTTGTGTGTGTCTATCATACCTCTATAATTATTTTCAAAAAAGGACATTTAATGCTTGAAATACACGTAGTGGGTGCTGATTCTGGGCTTCTGCTCTTTAAGGTGGGTTGGAGGTGACCAGAAGGCCCTTGACCACACAGGCCTTCCCACTTCCAGTCTCTGCACCGGGCCTGCTCCCTGAGGAGGGGCTTGTTGAGTGGTCGCAGAGGACAGGAGGTCAATGTGGTCTTGGTCATGCATGTAGACAAAGGGATACAGAGGACAAGGAAGAAAACCATAAACTCACAAGGCCGAAAAGGCCTCCTGTGACCCAGATCATGTATGCCCCCACCGTAATTGTAATAATTAAGCTTCTCCAGGAACCCCCTAGCATAATTAGGCTTCTTGTCAACAAGATTTTACAAAGAATGTCAGCAAGGTGTCTGCAGAGAACACTGTGGTTTAAAGCTTCCTCCTTCTGTAAATGCCAGGTTTTCAGACAAAAGGTGTGATCGAATCTGAGAGCTTGTTGCTGTGCTAAAGATACTAACTCTTGGGCTGGGGATGTGGCTCAAGCGGTCACCCACTCACCTGGCATGCGTGCGGCCCGGGTTCCATCCTCAGCACCACATACAAAGATGTTGTATCCGCTGAAAACTAAAAAATAAATATTAAAAAAAAAATTCTCTCTCTCTCTTTAAAAAAAAATACTAACTCTTATTTTTTGATAAAAATTTGTAAAAACTCTGTCTAGTCAAAAATATTGGACAAAGAGTAACTATTAAGTACCCACGCACTGTCATGTAACTGCCCCATTGAGTATAAATCTAAAAGAATTTCCAGACTTGGGGCCCAGAGAATTTTAGGCATTAGCCCCCTCTGGACCACTGCACATTAAATAAACCTGCTTCCTGCTAATTCCTCAGGTGTCCAGATTCACCTGTCCTACATCAGCTACACAGTAAGTTAAAGGAGAAACAAGACAAAACTCTTCAAACCCAGCATGGGTCTTCTAGAAACACACTTTAAAAACTAAGGCATGATTAAAACTGTTAACTCAATAAAGACAGTATTTTTTTATCTAAATCTATGACACATCTACTTCTATAAATTTGTGTAAAGAGGTAGTACATGTTGTATATTCCTATCAATCACAATAATTTTTGAATAAGTTCCAGCCTATCTTCTATTTAGGAAGTTATATTTTAAAATTTATTTACAAACTTATAATGCTGTCAAGCAACCTTTGAAAAAGTTCCAACAGATATCCCATAAGGAATTAAATTCCAGTCTTCAAGAAGTCATCGTAAATTTTAATTTTCAAACACACTGTAAGTGTATCACTCTTTCCCACTTTTAGCTACATACTCAAAGTCCTGTTTACTCCTATAATTAGCTTTTCTGCTCTGTTATATTTAGTATTTCAAATGGAAAATTCATTACAACTAAAATTCCAATGTGAAATATGAAATACAAAAGGAGTTCTCCAGTTTACTGTCTTTTCAGGAGACAGGTTTGTCCCAATATAGTATAAAATTTTGTGAGGCATGTTTGTGATCTAAAGGGTGATTTAAATGTAATAGTTTGTGACCTAAGTGCAGGTTAGACTTCTGGGAACACATTACTGTTTCTCCTGCTTCTTTCCCACATTCTCCCCCTTTAGAATTAAGATTCAAAGTTCTTGTCAGGGCTAAATCCGTCACCTGTAATGTCATTGTCACTTGGGACTTAACCCTGCAGGATGCTGTGCAAAGGGCATTGTGAAGATCTTCTGAATGTTGGTGTCTGCAAACCAAGACAAGCACAGGGAGTGGACACAAGCCCAGCACAGGCAGGACAGAAGACCCTGTGGTTCCTTGTACACACCCACAGGGAACACTTTTCGGAGTAGAAAATTAAATGACATTCATGCCAGCTAGTAACTGAAAGCAATCTGGTGTGGGAGGGGCAGCCTCTTGACCACAGATCTAGGGAAGTCAAAATTCCTTTCCTTCTACTCAGAAAACCTTTCTGGGGAAAGGTCAAATGAAGGTCAACTGAAGACATTCATAGGGTGAAACATCCAGGGTTTTGGAGATGGAGGGAAAGGTACAAATGTTAACAATGAAGCAACAGTCATCAAACAAGGTTCTGGAGTTATCTGTTGCCATGTGTACTGGGCATGAGCTCCAAAGTGATTTTAAGAAATCCAGTGGGTCCCTAAAGGATGGTGTATCATCAGTGGCCAGGAGAGCTCTGGTTTCAGGAGCGGTGATTCAGGGTGAGGTCTGAGCCCACAGACAGGCGAGGCCACCAGATGGAGCTGCTTATGGAGCAGATAAGCCAATCCTGGCTCTAGAACTCTCCACTGAATCAGAACAGACAAAAAGGTCAAATTCCAAATAAAAAGATTGCAATATAGCCTAGTTTTGGAACTAAAGTCAAGAATACGTTGAAGTTAGAAACAGGAGAAACCAATGAACAGAGACCAAGGAAATTACATTCATGAATGTAGGTGTGCCTGCTCAGCGTGAGGTGTCTGTATTTCTGGGGATGAATGTGTCAGGTGAGGCTTCCTCACGGTATGTGAGCAGGTGTTGTCTCCATCAGGAGGGAGAGACACCAAGGTAAGTGTGAGTGGTGGTCACAGGAGACAAACCCAGTATGGGGTTTGGCAAAGACAGAAATAGCAATTTGCCAATTTGTGGATATTTTGAGTAAAATAAACAAACAAGCAAAATAACAACAAAACAGTATTTTTCCAAGTCAAGTCTGTGGGAGACCAACCTTACACGTGACTGAGTCACACTCCATGGCTGGGTGCTGAGGTGCTCAGTCACAGAGATGTGCGCCCTCTCTCATGCATGGGTGTGTTTTGCTACAGCCCCATGGGTGGAGCTATGCTCACCTGTTCCTTTGTAATATAACCCCTTGCCCTGTTTAGGATAGAATCTTCCATGGAAGTGCCTCGTGTCTGTCCCCTTCTCTTACTGTGTCCTTGGGTGTGGCCTACCCAGGTGTCAGTCAACCTGCTGACCCTGGACTTCAGTCTCCTGAAACCTGACCCCTTGCCTCATTTGAATAGCTTCCCTCAATAAAAGGGGTCAGCATGTGGTCTCGCACTCTCTCTCTCTCTTCCTGTGGACCCTTAAAGTCAGAGGAGCCATCACAGCGACCCCAAAGAAAAAGGCATTTGTGTCTCTTGTGTGGTTATTTTGTGCAGCCCAGTTAGCCCAGTTTAACTGGAGTGACCCCTGAGCCTTTTAGTCGCGAGAACAGAAACCCAGCAAAGGTCTCCCCTTGAAAAAAGGATGCATGTTGAGTTTACGAGAACGATCCATCGATATATCAGAGAGCCAGGGCATTGACCAGGCAAATACTGGCCTTATAAAGAGAGTCCACTGCTTCAAACTCTTTAACTTTGGAATAACCTACTGGTACTGTCTAACTATCCTCTTTTCATTTTATAGTTTTAAGATAAAAGGAAATGTTAGTCTTCCTTTTCAAATATCATATCCTTCCATCACCCAACCCTCACAGCTTGAACTTTGGACTTTGTCATTTTCTCTGTGCCCTTGAATGCTAGGAGAGGGGAAATGTTTTTCTAATAAAAGCAGCTTCTTTCTAGAAGTTTGGAAGCCAGGAAATAAAACTGTCAAAATGAAATTGAGGATAAAGTTGATTGAAAGAATTTGATCTTAGGAAATACACGCAAATATATGTAAAATAAGAAATACATACTTAATATACACTTAATATATTAATATACACTTCAGCACATGGATACTTCCTGGAGGAAACTGGGATCTCTCAGGAGAATACTTTTGGAAGATGTAGGTCAGGGAACTGCTTCATATCAGAACTCTTGGCATTTAATGGCAGACATTGCTCTGTAATTTCTCTCACTATAACAGGAAATAGAAACAACTGACACTGACATTTAAGAGAAGTGGGATGTCTGGGCTCCTGGACTGAATCCAGTTTTCATAAGAGAGGGAGGAAAAGAAAAATCTCTCTCTAAATTGCTCATAAAATTCTTGACTTTTAATGACAAAGGGCAATGAGCTACGCTCCCAGAGAAAAATGACCAAAGTGTGCAGGTACCTTCTTGTACCTGCCCACATCAGGCACCTTCCAAAAAGAATAGACATATTTGTGTATATATTTTTTAAAAGAGAGAAATATGAAAAAAAAACCAAAGCTGCAGGGTCACCAGCAGCTGTGTGCTGAGAGCCATTGCCAAGTAGGAATGACGCATTGAAATTTCCTTGCCAGCGTACCCCATGTTTCTTAGAGGAAGGACTCGTGGAAATGGACTTGCCTTGAACATTCGCAGTGACATTGCATGTACGTTTGAGAAAGGTGACCCTGCTCAAGGACCAGGGTGGATCCGGGTTTAGGGAGGATCCTACTGGATTAGGGCGGATCCAGGTTTAGGGTGTATCCCGCTGGTTTTAGGGAGTATCCTGCTCCTTGGGTTTAGGGCGGTTCCAGGTTTAAGGTGTACCCTGCCAGGAATAGGGCATATACTGCTGCCTCAGGCACGCCCGATCCTTGAGTTCCATTGAGTTCTTGTGGGATTCAGAAAGTATTTGGGATTCAAAGCCTGGTGGAGTATGTGAATTTTGGAGAAGAACGTGGATTTCCCCAGAACGTGTTTGTAGTATGCTGGTGTGAGTTTGGGAATAAAGAATTGCTGTTTGAATTTACAAAGCTGTGAGTGGCTCGTGATTTTGTGCCCAGCCAGACTGCGGCATTTGGTGGCCCGTACGGGGAACGTCTGAAACTTGGAGGTAAGTGAAATTGCTCGCCCCTGAGGGAAGGCGAGAGAATGGGTGACCATTTCAAAAAACAATGTGTTCTTGTTTTGATTTATTTTGTTTTTGTTTCAAGCTGCCTATCCCTAGAAATTTCTCAGGCTAACTGGGAAAAATGGTTGGCTAAAGGTTTGAAGTTTGTCAGCCCCGAGGAAGACAAAATTGATACAGCGATTTTTTATTCCGTTTTTGTTTAATTCAGTTTTGGTTTTGTTTTGTGTTATCTTATTGGGTTGCGTTATCTTTATAGTAGATTAGAAATTAGTAAAAAACAAACTGAAAAGGTGTTAAGTAAATTGTTAGAGGTTCAGACCATGGAGAAAGACATTTTAGATCAAGCAAAAGAGAAGGTCTCTCGAGCTAGTCAGACAGAGGAAGAAAATTTAAAGGAAAAGGGGTTATTAGGAAAAAGGCCACAACAGGAGGCTGTTACTAACTCCATTTTATTACCAGAGGGCATAATTCAACCAACAGCCCCACCGATGGAGACAGCTGAGTGGCCCTCAAACCCCGTAGTTGATAAATGGGATTCTGAGACAGGACCTCAAAGATTAGCATGCCCTGTACTTGAACAGGTAGGAGGGCAGTGAATTCACCGTGCTTTAGATTTTAAAACAGTGAAGCAGTTAAAGGAGGCTGTAACAACCTATGGTCCCCAAGCTCCCTTCATGGAAAGCATGGTCGAGTCCATTACTAACTTGGACATGACGCCAGCAGATTGGGCTAGCATGTGTAAATCTGTGCTAAATGGAGGACAATATTTGTTATGGAAGGTTGCCAATGAGGAATTTTGCACGGAGACAGCTAGGAGAAATGCAGCAGCCGGTTACCCTCAAAGAAATCTAGATATGTTGTTAGGAAAAGGACCTTATGAGGGTCAACGGCAACAAATTGAATATGATCCTGCTATATATGCACAAATTGCTGCAGCGCAGTTAGGGCATGGAAGACTTTACAAGGACATGGAGATTCACAAGGTCAGCTATCTAAGGTAATACAGAGACCTAATGAACCTTACGCTGACTTTGTAGATAGGCTTATTCAAACAGCTGCCAGAATTTTTGGGGATACAGAACAAGCAATGCCATTAATAAAACAACTGGCTTATGACCAAGCAAATCGTTACTGCAGAGAGGTTATTAGACCATGGAGACATGAAGATTTAAACACATATATTAAATTATGTAGAGATATTAATGAACAAGGGCAAGTCTTGGCAGCTGCAGTACAACAGGCTTTGGATGCCAGGCCAAAAACATGCTATAATTGTGAACAAACAGGACATTTTAAAAGGAGTTGCCCCATAGGAGGAGGGTTTAACAAAACTAGATATCAAAGGAATAGAATACTGGGTATTTGCCCACGATGCCGTAGACGGAGACATTGGGCTAATGAATGCCACAGTCTGGCTGGGCACAAAATCACGAGCCACTCACAGCTTTGTAGATTCAAACAGCAATTCTTTATTCCCAAACTCACACCAGCATACTACAAACACGTTCTGGGGAAGTCCATGTTCTTCTCCAAAATTCACATACTCCACCAGGCTTTGAATCCCAAATACTTTCTGAATCCCACGAGAACTCAACTCAACGGGAACTCAAGGATCGGACGTGCCTGAGGCAGCAGTATACGCCCTATTCCCGGCAGGGTACACCTTAAACCTGGAACCACCCTAAACCCAAGGAGCAGGATACTCCCTAAAACCAGCAGGATACACCCTAAACCTGGATCCGCCCTAATCCAGTAGGATCCTCCCTAAACCCAGATCCACCCTGGTCCTTGAGCAGGGTCACCTTTCTCAAACATACATGCAATGTCACTGCGAATGTTCAAGGCAAGTCCATTTCCACGAGTCCTTCCTCTAAGAAACATGGGGTACGCTGGCAAGGAAATTTCGATGCGTCATTCCTACTTGGCAATGGCTCTCAGCAGGTGCACATGGCGAGGGAGTTCAGACAGTTAAAGTCTCTGTTGGTCGCCTTTCATGGTTGTTAATGCCTTGCCTCCATTTGATCTTTCCCTCTGAAGTTCTCTTTTTCTTAACATCACCCCTCTACAGTCACCTACAGAACAAGCCACCCTGGGATCTAAGTTGTTACCCCTGAATTGTAACATCTCTAAGAAGAAAGGATGGTGGGGCAGAGAAAGTGCTGTGTCACCTCTGTCCCTGTGTGTCTGTGGTCATGTTGACGTGGCTTGTTTTAGATTGCCGCTGTTTTTTAACTTATCAATAAACATCAGCACATTGGGTGAGTTCTTGGGAGTCACATCCTCCAGACCTCTATGTACAACTGATGTTCACAAATAACTAACTAAATAAATTTTACCAGCCTCCTGGACCTTTGGCATCTTAAGATATTGAAAATCACAGATGAATTTCAGGATACATTAAAAATTGAAATCTCAGTTTTGATGTCTGGTGACTGATTCTCATTTTGTACTTAAAAGCAATCATTGTCTTGCTCTGAATTATCTATTTTCTGTAATCCCAGTGTCTGCTGAAAGAAATCCCTTTCATAATCCCATTTGAACTAGATTGCCCATATTGAATCACATTGGGATTTATATTTGCTTATGCTCTACATTTTGTTTACTTTATATCCATCTCATTTATTAATTTCTCTTCCATCAATAAAATGAATAATGAATGCTACTGCTATAAACATTTTAAATATATAAGCATGCTTACTAAGCTAGCCATGGCAATTTTCCCCAAAGACTTACTTTTATGTAAAATTGAACTCATATGCATGTGTTAGTCAATTTTTTGCCTCTGTGACAAATACCAAAGGAAGATGACTTTAAAGAATAAAGATTTATTTTGACTCAGGGTTTCAGGTGTTTCCTTCCATGCTGGGCGGGCTCTACTGTTTGGGGCCTGAGGGTGAGGTACATGGTCATGGCAGAGGAGCGTGACACAGGAAAACAGCTCAGCTCAGTACTTCACTGAAATGGTATAAATTTTTGAACAAGTGAGAAAGAAATCTGATAACAAATTAGAGAAACTGCTCCCAGGCTGTGCTGTAGATGCAAAGGAAGGAGGAGAAAGTTAAATATATTTTTAATCCCAAAGCAAGGCTGTAATCACCACTAACAAAGGAGAGGTAGAAGAATAGGAAAGAGTTTAACAAAGAGATTCAGTGGATACCAGTTTAACTGTTCTCTCTCCTAGTTACCCATACCCGATGCTAGTCAAGTTGGGGTGTTTCAGTCCTCTATCCTGCAGGGTAGAACAGATCTTTGATTAAACACTGCACATCTAACTCCTAGGTGTTGTCAGTGTTCGCTGTAGTGGATACTGTGGTCTGCCACAGAGTCCACCCTTGAAGAGAATTCACTGTCCCATGCTGATTGTGTTTGCAGTTTATGGGTCTCAGCTTGGGGCAGGGGGTGGTCAGGGGTAATATACAGGCATTGCCATCTTGCCCAAAGGCCTGATAACTCTTCAGTTATCCAGATTACATAGCTCACTCCCTGTGAGATAAGGTGAGCTCACACAGTTGAGCTTAGCCTCCCTCCACCCAGGCCTACATCCTTCACTCCTTAACAGGTTTCAACCTCAAAGGCACATTGCTACACACAAATCCTACACACAAACCTAAGAGTCTGTTTCCAGAGGAACTCAGTCTGTAATATGTGCCTTGCACCAATGAAGAAGTGAAAGCAGGCTTTCATAAAACAATTTAGAATCTGTGGATTTAATCAATTCCAGTACAAACTCCTATCAAGACTTCATACTTTTGCTTTGTCATCTATTTTCGTAGTTATCTCTATTTACCAGCTAATAAAAATTCCTCTACATCTTCCATATAATTCTGTGTGCTTACATATATCTTAGAAACATGCCTCTATATCTTACATAAGACAGCCAACTAACCATTATTTCCCAGTGTATCCTGAGGCTGTTTCTAGAAAAGATTAACATTTGCATTGGTGGACTAAGCAAAGGCTCAGGTTTACTCCAATCCACCAACTACCTGAATAAAACCTGTCTTGTCTGCCTGTCTTGTCTGCTGAGCTGGGACAACAATCTCCAGCCCACAGAGCTTCCACCTTCCTAAGGCCTTCTACCCAGACTGAAGTCTACACCACCAGCTACCCACCTCTCAATATCCCAAACTCCAACCCAGACTTCCTAGGTCTCTAGTCAGTGAACAACAGATTATGGACCTTATCTCAGAATCCTGTATATCAGTTCCTTACCTGATCTGTCTGTGATTGGTTGGTTGTTCTGTCTATCTATCTATCTATCTATCTATCTATCTATCTATCTAACTATCTATCATCTATCTAAATATCATCTATCTG
Organism: Spermophilus citellus; assembly: GCF_964194105.1. Classification (NCBI taxonomy): domain Eukaryota; kingdom Metazoa; phylum Chordata; class Mammalia; order Rodentia; family Sciuridae; genus Spermophilus; species Spermophilus citellus. The sequence goes on along the minus strand of NC_138182.1, from coordinate 281,746,170 downwards.
AATATCTATTACCTATTATTTCCTATTGGTTTTGTTTTTCTGGCAAATCCAGCCTAGTTCATTGAAAAAATATTTTAATATACATGGAATTGTGCTTCCTGTTTCACCCCTGCTTTTTATAAACTTTACATCATGATACATTTTTAAGTCAGTAAATATAAATCTGTAACTGAATATAGTGAATGCACCCTTTGGTGAGTGCAAGGCTGATAAGCCCAACCCAAAAATAAAAGAGCAAGGAAAGGTTTATTACCTGCAGCAGGTAAGGGGTAATTCTTAGACCCTCCCTGCCGCAGTCTGGCTGGGCACAATTCAGGAGCCACTTATCAAAAGAAACAAACTTTATTTTTAGAACCACACACGCCAAACAAAACAGCTCCTCAGGAAAAACCCCTCATAGCCCAACTGCCACCACCGGCTTCCCACAAGCCTCTCCACCTACCCCACTCCTCCTGCTCTTGAGGCCGATTGGCTGGGTCGCATGGGTGGAGCCAAAAAAGTCCCCCAATGAGCAGCTCCATGGTCTGAAAGGCGGGGAAACAGCCCAATGAGCATCACCGCAGAGGAGCCAATCAGTTAGCAGCTAGAAGTTGCTGGGGCCGCTGTGAGCCAATCATCAGCTGGCAGCTGGAAGTTTGCTGGCAGCCTGAAGTTTGCTGGGGCCCCTTCGGCTGTGGCTCTCAACACTCCCCAAGCACAGAAAGAAAGGGTTTTTGTGGGGGGAAATCTACAAATAGCCATATGGGAAAGACTCCTCATCATGTGTCGAGGTGGGCACTGCTGAGCACCCTGAGATCGTACTTCACACATTTATTTCCATGTCCTAACAAAAATCATTACTTTTAGAAGATAGATTTTTAAAGTGAACATATGGGAATTCCTAGACTGCCAATTGCAATACACATCAGGAAACCAGGGACCATGGCTTTCTTAATTTCATTTTATCTTACCTTCTGTGATGAAAATAGTTAATAAAGTTCTTGTCATATTATTTGAAGTGAAAGAACTCTGATTACATTAAGCACCAGAATTCAGAGAAGGTTATTGTTTAAAAATCTAACATTTAAAGCTTAAACATTTACTGAGATTATGTTTTAGAACTAAAGGCATATTTAGAGGAAGACATAGTACTAGGATAAGGATACATTTCTACTTTTCTGGATATTTTCTGACATGAATTCACATGTCCTGGCTTTGTCTTTTTATTTAAAAACACTTAGTTCTGCTTCACCAATTGAATGCCAAGATAATGGTGAGATCATGTGAACAAGGTAAAAAGTTTTCACTGTATCCTTGGAGAGTTCATAAATCCTTTCAGTATTAGATTATGTAAGTGCAGCGGACTTTATCAACTCTTCTTCCACTGCGGGAAGTTATAGGTAGGGGGGAGGGAGGCGCTAAACCTCTATCAACACTCAGGACAGCCTGACAGTAAAGAACTGTGACCCAAGGGTCAAAAGGACTTTGGGGGAAAGAAAACATGGTCTAGATAATGTAAAGCCTGTAGGCAAATATTTTCAGGGCTAATTTGTTTTCCTGTTCCCCAGTCCCCTTTGAGACTCACCATGGATGAGCCATTGTTGAAGTGAGACACCAGGAAGGGCAGACTGAGTGACCTGCACTGGTCCCCTGTCTGGGAAGACATTACCCCACGCAGACCTGTCAATCTGGAAGTCACCACTGGCTCCGTTGACAGGTAGGCAGGGGCCTGCTCACTGCCAGGCCATGCTTCCCAGAGGAAGCCAATGAGGCACAACATGTGCTTGGGTCCAGCCTGTCTTGACATGGGTAGTAAGTCCCTTACCTTGCAAGAACAGCGTTCACCACACCAGTGCAGGTGAGTGCCCAGGGTACCCACCAGTGCTGGAAAAGGATCCAGTCACCCTGGTATTTTATATCCACCCAAACAAAATAATAATTGATAGGTTGGACTTTTATTTTCATGAATATGAAAATATAAAGGAAAATTCTGACTGCATGATTCATTTGTAAACCCACAGACTTTCCTAGAAATATGGCTTTTGGGCAGTATGACAAAGCTGGCATGGATCAAATCTCCACTTGGGCATAATAAGAAGAGACATGGTGCAGAGAAGACACACCAGCTAAACCCATACAAGGAAGATAATAAAGTTTAAAAAATGTAATGCAATGCAGGTATGAATATTGTATGCCCAGGGAACACTCCAGGTAATATAAATATGCAGAGGTCGAAGGTTCAAATAACACAGCTGTCTTAAAGTCAGGTAGGCATCATTACATGAGCTAATGCATGCAGGGCATTCAAATATAAGCCATAGTGGTTTTTACACATAATAATAAACATGAAAAAACATTGATTTGGCTGTGAAGACAATTCTTAGGGAAGTAAGATAATTTTAGGAAAAAATTTAAATAAAATTATAAATGTAAAATATTTGTAAGTTATATTTTATGCTTTTTTAGAGACTCTGTCTATATATCTATAAATCTGAGTGTGCATGTTTTAGGTGAAATACATTTCATCACTCTATACTGATTTATTCTTATCTACAGTCTCGCATTTACACACAGATGAAGAATAAATGCAGGGCATCTTCACCACTGCCCTAGTGGAAACTTGAAAAATTATGAAAACTAAAAAGAAGGGCAGAAGAGAGTGAAAGACAAAGGCCAGGCATTACCAATGTGAACAGACCAACTTCCACAGCACCCAAGGTCATCAATCATGTGCCCGGCTGCTAGCCACAAAAAATGGTAGTGTGTATTTTTTAAACAAATGTGACCTTTTAAGCTTGATGATTTATTAGAGTTCAGGATCAAACAGTCATCAAATGATTTTAGCAGCTGAATTGTGCCTTTGTGTGGCTGGTCATGATTCTGTCCCTACACTGTGAAGTGTTGAAGGGGAAGCCCACTGTCAAAGTTTCCAGTCCCGCTAGGGAAGCAATAACTTGGCTATCTGGACCCCTTAGGTGGACCCAAGCCTGGCAGTTTATATTCCATCAATTTCCTCAATTCTGTTCTCTCCATATCCACTCCCAAGACAAAGACTTCCAGGCAGGAGAAAGACAAGATACGCATCAACATTCCCAGCCCCTCAGAGAGGCGCTGGGACACAGATCAGCATGCAGCCATGTACATACTCCACACCTGAGGAACAGGCCCGGGGTGAAGGATCCCCAGGCACAAAGCCACGGCATTTCAATGGAGGATTATTTGAGAAAACCACCCTCAAAATCCCAGCACCCTGTGCAAGTGCCTCCCGACTAGAAGTCTAATAAGAATCAGTAGAACCAGTTATCTCGAAGCTCCAAACACCATGCACATATGTCAATTTTCCACATTAAAATGCCTCCTAGAGCAAAAATGGCTTTACAATACAGAAAGTATCACTAAAGGCAGCCCCTCTGCCCTCTCCTTTCTCCACTGGATGATTCTCAGGAAGGGTTGTTACCCCTAGGCTCACCCCTGCTCAACAGTATGAACACAGCTCTGCTCTGCACCTAAGCCAGCTGAGGTCACCCCGTATGGCGGTGAGTGACGGGCTTGTCTTCAGCTCCAGGGCTCCACTGCCTGACATTGGCTGCATACAGAAGCTGCAGTGCATAGATGCTCCTGGGACAGACCTCTTACAAAGGGGAGGGGGCTCATAAATGAATACATGGGGAACCATTAGTCTCCTTATTAATCAAAGAAAGCAGACTAAAACCTCCAATGTGTCAATTAGAGAGCCACAGTTTAAGAAAATACCCTAACTCTACTACAGACAGAGTGAAAGGAGTACTCTGGAACATTAAGTCAGCACCACTCTTTCAACTGGTGGTTGGAAGAGTATAAAGAATCAGGAAAATGTGCCCAGCACTTTGGCCACATCTGTAATACCAGAGACTTGGGAAGCTGAGACAACAGGATCTCAAGTTCAAGGACAGCCTCACCAATTTAAGGAGACCTTCAGAAGCTTAGTATGACCCTGTCTCAAAAAATAATAAAAAGGGCTGGGGATGTAGTTCAGTGGGAAATTGCTTCTGGGTTCAAGCCCTAGTGTGGGTGGGGGAATCAGGAAAAAATGAATACTTGTTGATTCACTACAGAGTTTTTAATCTGGAAGAAATATTTTGAAAGTAAAAGAAAAAAATATTTAAATATAAATGTGTGCTTGTTAATATTTTTATATTGATAAATATTGGAACCTACCAATATTCCAAAAAGAAGCCACTCAAGTGCATCATGGTGTTATGGTTTGGATACGAGGTGTCCCCCAAAGCTTATGTGTGAGACAATGCAAGAAGATTCAGAGGATGAATGATTGGATTGTGGGAGTCCTAACCCAATCAGTGAATTAGTCCTTAATGGGATTAGCTGAGTGGTCACTGGAGGTGGGTGGGGTGTGGCTACGGGGTATATATTTTGTATCTGGAGAATGGTTTCTCTCTGTGCTTCCTGATCACTGGGACCTGAGCCACTTCCCTTTGCCATTTTCTTCCTCCATGATGTTCAGTCTCACCTCGGGTCCTGAGGAATGGAGCTGGCCTTCTACGGACAAAGACTCTGAAACCAGGAGCCCTCAAATGAACTTTTCCTCCTCTAGGGTTGTTCTGCTCATATCTTTTAGTCACAGCAGCAAAAAAAAAAGCTGATTAAAACATGGTACATCCATAATGCACAGTTGATGATGGTACTGCTGTCTTTTGATTAGGAGATTATGTAGAGAATCTGAAAAAGAAAAATTATGTTTACAACCATTTAAGCAAGCATTTTGTTGGAGATTTTGCATAAAAATTGAGTGGTATTAAAATTTGAACTTTATCAAGATGATTATATTTGATAATAAGAAAGGGAAGAAGCCATCCACATTCCACAGGATTGGTGTTCACAGTCCCTGGCAGCACATGCACTTTTCAAGCGTGGTGACATAAACCAGGAATTTAACTGTGCTTTAAATTTACATTTTATTTTTAAAGACAGTTTAGTTTTACTAAATTCAATTTAAATTTAGATTTTGCAATGTTGTTTAAATTTTGACTGAATAACCCAGAATTCCATAACTCTTCAACTCCATTTCATACTCTGCAGGGCATTTTCTGCACATCTCTGCAGTCTATTCCATTGTCACATGTGTGTATGTGACACCATGTGACACACACAAGACTGGTAAATAGGGTGGCCAGGCAGGAAAGTTCTGATGTTTCATATGTTATTCTGGAGGAGGGAGTGGCTGGAATAGGAAAAGTAGAATTACAGTTTTGGTAGGAAAGAGACATTTTCAGCTTTGCTGTTGGTTTGCCAGGAAGCATTTCAGTTTTGTCTAAATAATATTAAAAATGAGCATCTCCAACCAGGACTCCTCCCGGGAAGCTGCCACCCATCTGGAATGACGGTTTGTTCAGTATGTTGCTCTTCCAAGACGCACACCTTAACAGTATCCCTTTGTCTTGGATCTCTGCTTCCCATGGTGCTGTCTCAGAGCTGGCAGGTCCTTGTTCCTTATAACTGTTCCTGTATATTTTAAATACACCCAGAGTGAGCCTCCAGCTGTTCTGAATGGCGCTGAACTGCCACATCATCCCTCCAGGTACTAATCCTGCGTTTATTAGGAGTCATTTCAGGGCTGCGTATGTTTGAGTGGTTTATTGTTTCCTTTGTCTTGCTATTTGTAGAGTGAGGCTTTTCACAATGGGAAGTTTTTCAATAATCATTTATGGCTTCATTGCATAAAAACTTATGTGTAGTGTGTGTGTGTGTGTGTGTGTGTGTGTGTGTGTGTGTATACACTCATGCATATGTTTATATAGCTGCAAACAGAGGAAAGATACCAATGCGTGTAGAGACACTTGCTTATCATTTCTCAGTAAACATTTTTAACATTTGTACATAGACTACATATTCATTTTCAATTATTTAAATTTGGTTACATAGCTAAAGAAACATCTCCATCCTTTTGGATATTGTAGTTGACCTTACTTATTTACAATTAAAAAAAAAGTAACACATACCATCATACAAATAGTCATTTGATTTTATTGAGTCATTTTTAGGTAAAATTCTTAAGGTTTGGGGTGTAGCTCAGTGGCAGAAAAAACATGCTCAAAGCCCTGGGTTTGATTCTCAGAAAAAAAAAAAGAAAGAAGGAAAGAAAGGGAAAGAAAGAGAAAGTAAGAAAGAAAAAGAAGGAAGGAAGGAAGGAAGGAAGGAAGGAAGGAAGGAAGGAAGGAAGGAAGGAAGGAAGGAAGGAAGGAAAAAATACAATGTCGTGTTACAAGATGTTAAAGGTGTGAACTTCTTCTTTCGGGCTTTGACTATACATGTCCATATCTTTGCAAAGGCTACATGTCCACTTGTTCCCTTCATGGGCCTGTGCTGTCTCCTCTGTTCCTACTAAGGTGAAAAACCAATTTCTCCACCCATAGAAGAAAGCAAGTTATTTAATCCTTACAAGGAATTTGGGCACAAGACTCCTCCTAACAAATTTTATCTAACCAATTATATCAAGCCATCCAGACACAATAAGAGCATTTTAAGCTAAGCTCAGGAAGACTCAAAAGGCTAGAGTGCCATTGTGATTGCATATTGTAAACTTATCGAGTATGTGGGATTATCATTGTTACTGAATCCCGCAGCTACCTCCAATGTACCTGGAATGGGAACGAGAAATACATAGCATTACTGAGAATTGCAGACATGGCTGACGTATGATTATTATGAGCATTAGAGAACTCCCCAAAAGCCATATTTCAAATGTCAGTATTTATTTCTGTATTGATACTATAATTACAGTGGTAGTGGTATCTATCTATCTATGAGTTGGGCTTCTAATTACAAAGATCTGAGGTGTCTTATTCCCTGCTCCATGTAAACAAGTACTTTGGAATCCATTTCTTCAGATAATAACTACATCACTAAAATCATTTTTCTAAAAGGAAGACTGAAAATCTCAAGACAACAGAATAATATTTCTAAGGAATGTTATTCACAAATTATCAAGTTTGAACCTTCAGCTGGAGAGTTTATTTTTCTTAGCCGCTTCTTCCATGAAACTGGAATGGTAATGGCCAACACACAGGTCTGCCTGCAGCATTCAATTCCATATGTGTTAAATGAGAAAAAGTTTCTTTGCAATAGTATTCACATGGCTATTCTAATTTATGCCTCAGCATAATTACAAATTATTGCATATCATGGACCTGCAGAGGTGTCTGAAATCATTTCATATGGAAAATGGTAAATATGAAAGTGCCACAGGCTCATTATTTAATGAAGCAGGGTGGAATGCTACATTATTTTCCATTAAGTGATGCAAAGCAGCTCAACTAATACATCAGAATCAATCCAGAACAATCTTTTCAACCATTTGTATATTCCAGGCACAGTGGCACATATTTAAGACACAAAGAAGAATATAAATGAACTGGCTCTCTAGCTAGGGAGAAAAAGCAAACTTATGAATGTATGAACCACAGGACCTAGTGAGGGAGAGATCTATTAGCGGAGTTCCAGGGAGCTCAGAGAGAGCTGAGTGGGTGAGGAGAAGACGAGGCTTCATCTAACTTTGAATGAAGATTATAGTTCAGTTTAGTGTGAAGAGCATCTCCAGTCTTGGGGACCTGAGGGACCCCAGGCTGTAAATGCACAGATAGGTGAAACAAAGAGCAGCTTAGAGGTATGCAGGCTCCTCAAAGAGGCAAGTGATGTAGAAAAAAAAATGGGGGTTAGGGGTCTTAAGGATAAATAATTAACTGTAGCATACAGGATACTGGAAATGCCACAACTAAATCAGGAAGGCATAAGATTAGCTCATTAGCCTGTAGGTATACATTATTAAGTATGAGCTTAATTAGATTTCTTAAAATAAGGACATTTAAAAAATAAATATGTATTAATTACAAAACACCTATCTATGCTTACTATGTCAATAAATAGTTTAGTGACTTGCATTTAACATATTAAAAACTATTCACCATAAGCCAGGTGTACACCTGAAATCCCAATAACTTGGGAGGCTGAGGCAGAAGGATCACAAGTTCAAGTCCAGCCTTGGCAACTTAGCAAGACAGGTCTCAAAAAAATAAATACATGAAAAATGAAGATGTAGCTCAGGGAAAGAGTGCACCTAGATTCAATCCCCAACATCTCTCCACCTCACACGCAAACACATAAGCCAAAAAAAAAAAAAAAAAAAAAAAAAACTCTTCACCATATTCCCCACTGAGTTATCTTTCAATGACAGGGTTTAAAATGCAATGAAAAAACTCACATCTCAATTTGCTTTTAATAATTAATTTCATTAGTTGATGCCACTAATGCTAAACAAATGATTTCCAGCTAAAATGTTAACAAGTGGTTATAGCCCTCTGATTTTCCTGAAAAATGTGTTTTTAAAGTGATTCTGTTGTAAAGTTTACAGTGATGTCTTCGGGAGAACATTAATGGTGAGATAAATGCAGTTGAAGGAAGAGAGGACATTTGAAATAACCAGGCTAAATGCATTCTTGGAAATCTAGTAATTGCAGCCATTGACATCTGCTCTGGTTTCTCACCCGACAGGCAGCCTGCTGTACCCAGCAATGCATCCAGCCCTGGGCTGTGTCTTGGCCTCCCTGTGGGCCTCTGTCAAATCCTCCATAACCATGCTCATCTCCCCGAGTACTTTCCCAAAAACAAATATAAAAGCTGCCTGGACAGGCCAAGTCTGCTACCAGATGAAGCTTCCCAAAGAGGCAGCCACAGCTCTATCAAGAGGCCCCAAGCAGGACAGAGGGGTCACAGGTCACAGGGATTATCAATAGCCCAACCTGAGCCCTGGACGAGTCAGGGTGTAACATGAGTGATGACTGGTAGAATCTGTGTCCATGTGCCCCAGAAAGAAAGAAAAAGTCACCGGTCACTTCATTCAGGGAAAGACTTGCACCTTAGGTATCTGTACTCTCCAAAGGTAGAGGCAATAGCAGATTTCTCCAAGTGACCCTCCCATAACACCATCCTTTACCAATCAGGGCTAAGAACAAGCCCTAGATACACATCCACCTGTCTTTCACTTTATAGGAAATTCTCCTTAGAGTTTAACAGCCAGAATCAGAAGACACAGGAGCATGCATAGGGTCAGCTGCTACGTCTGGAGCATGTGCCAGGGGGTTGTTTCAATTCTTACCTGAGGCTTTTAAGATGCCTCCAAACTCAAATGAATCTTCAGAAAAGAGTTCTGAAGGGCAAAAGCAACCATCAAATGTGCAGATATTCCACCTGATACATGTCTGTATGTGTTTGCATTATACACCAGAAAAGGTCTTTCACTCAGAACAATGGCATTCAGTTTTCAAAGTCTTGTGCTCAACACAATTGCATTCACTCACCAAGACAAAATTTTCAAGGATAGCTATTCTAATCCACATATACAACGTGCTCTCATATTTTCTGTTATAGTCTATTCTAATATATTTTAGAATGTTTCACCAACTCATTAATATATTTTTTTTTCCTTTTGGTACCAGGGATTGAACCCAGGGGCACTTAACCCCACATCTCCAATCCTTTGAATTATTTTATTTTGACACAGGATCTCAATACATTACTTAGGGCCTTGTTAAGTTGCTGAGGTTAGCCTCTAATTTGTGATCCTCCCTCCTAATCCTCTCAGGTCACTGGGATTGTAGGCATGAGCCACTATGCTAGGCCATTAATGCATTCTTGATTTTTGTTGAAAAGTACTGTATCTCTGATATATGAAAATGATTTAGTTGGATCCTATCATATTTAAATAGCTGAAATCCCCTGCCACCTGCAGGGCCCAGCGGACTCTGAAGCTGTGTCTGCACCACTAGAAAGCAAGCGCACAGCTCCAGGAGCACACCACATGGCTGGACCCCCAGGCCCAGTGCTGAAGAGGGGGAGTTAGCTTCCACTTTTCTTCATTTGTTATTATTGGTTGCTTCACTTATGTGGACGCTTGGGAAGGGGAAAGGTGTTTCTATGTGTGTTTAAGGTGTGTGTGTGTGTGTGTGTGTGTGTGTGTGTGTGTGTGTGTACACACATGTAGGGCTTAACTTGCCAAAGGGAGGGGAAGAGGTACATTTGGAAGTGACAGTACAGGCTCCTTCCAGAATATACTGCAAATATATTGCCTTTGTTTGTTTTAATGAAGCAAACATTCCTTCAGTAACAGGAACCTTTATTTTATGAAGTTTTTGAAAGTCTTGGGAGCAGACCTAGCAATTTTTATTCATAATTTGGCACATTTTCTCAAAAAGTAAACTGTACAATAACAAAGGCCAGACTCATGAAATAAATAATTGATGAGCTAGACTGCATTAAAAATTTAAAAACTTTTGGTAAATCAAAGACACTGTCCAAGAGGTGAAACTACAAACCATGAACTGAGGAAATACTTGCAAAAGACTCATTTAAAAAGGACTGTTCACCAATACCTACGTATAACTCTTATAACTGAACAATAAGACAGACAACCATCTAATGAGAAAATGGGCAAAAGATCTAAGCACATCTCATCAAAGAAAGCATGCACAAGGAAAATAAACATATGAAAAGATGCTCGCTTCCATTAAGGAATTGCAAATCAAAACCATGAAATATCGTCACATATCTATTAGAACAACCTAAATCCAAAACATGAGCAACACCAAAAACTGCTAATGATACAAAGTAATAGCAGCTCTCACTCTTTGCTGGAGGGAATGTAGAATGGTTCAGCTACTCTAGAAGACAAGCAGTTTCTCACAAAATATCTTCTTACCATCTGATACAGCAATTGTATTCCTTGATATTTGCCTAAATGATTTGAAAACTTATGTCCATACAAAAACCTGCATACAGATGATTGTAAAAGCTTTATTGATAATTTACAGAACTTGGAAGTGACCAACATGTCTTCCAATAAATGACTGGGTAAATAAACTGTGCTAAAACCATGTAGCAAAATATTTGTGCTGTAAAGAAATGAGCTGTCAAACCATGAAGAGACATGGAGCAACTTTGAACGTATGTCATAGATTCATTCAAACCAGTTCAATGCATAATACCCCAAACCAAATCCTAATGCAAATTAAGCTAGTGGAATAATCATCATATGCAGCATCATCAATTGTACAAATGCACCCTTCTGGTAGGCGACACCAATAACGGAGGAGGCTATTTGGGTGTGAGACGTGGGCCACAGGGAAATGTCTATGCTTTACTTGATTTTTCTGTGAGTGGAAAATGTTCTAAAAACAGTGAGGACTTTTAATAAGGTGTTCAGGAGTATTAGGACAGTGGATCAGTTTTGAAGCTCTTACAAAATTTAACTTTAAAGAAAAATCTCTTTGGGAATAAAGTCAACTAACTCTTAACTTGAAAATATTTTAGTTCAAATCCATGGTACATATTAATCATGTTTTATTTATGCCAAAATTTCACATTAAAGTATTATCTCCATTGAGAACACGGCCAGGGATGCATCACCCATTACTATATACCTGGTGCCAGGGTCAGTGCTTGGCATGAATTAGATTCAAAAGCACCTTGATAGGTAAACTACCTGAAGAAAAGCAATAGGTTTTAAAGGCTAAGCATACAAAATTTCAGTGGCTAACGCAAACAGAAATGCAAGATACTGAGGCTTGGGAAACATATTCAATTGGAAGGAATAAGATGAATTTTGTAAAATGGGTGCATGTCAAAATATCATTCTAATGTTAATATGATTCATGCTGATTGACTAATGATGTGTAGCAGGGGAGTTGAAGGAAGGCCTGGTGGGGATTCTGAAATTCCTTCTTCACTCTGATTCCCTGAACAGGTATAAGCTGACTTCAGAGAATATTTAATTAATAAAAGCGCCAACCAATTAACTCTACCTTTGAAAACTTCACCCTTTCAGGCAATAATTGCTCTGCAGTTACCTAATTTCCATACTAATTTTCTTAGAGGAGTTAATTTTGTGTTCTAAGTGGCACTATTATAGGATAACTGAATTAATGGTGTCCAGATACATGCTAGCACAAATGGAGGAAAAGTAATTTTTTGATTGTACCCTTTTTTCTTCCAGGTCTACAAAGAAAAATGTCAATCCCATGTCTTCTGTACTTGAATACAACTAAGTTTCTTCCCATTGTCTATTTATTTTTCTCCGCAACTAGTTAATAAAACAAAAGAAGCACCTAAGGCCCAAGTACTGTGAATCCATTCACTACCCATTAATATTGCAACACTTTTCAGGAGGGGAAAAAGGGATCTCACCAGGATTTAGTCATTACGTTTTTCAACTGTCCCAGGAGACCTCGAATTCCCTCTACTTGACTAATGTCTAGGGAGGCTTCTTCTGAGTCTAGACCTCTGACTTCCCTTTTCCTAAAGCATTGATTTAAGAAAACTTACATTTAAAATTTTCTTTGCCCCTTCAGTCGTATATCTAGTTTATACCTTCAACCCTGGACCTCCTTTCTCCAGAATATCAAGGTATTCCTTGGAGAGAGAGGTTTATCAAGAACAGCAGTGCCCCCAGGGTCCCCTTCTGTGACTTAGTGGACACCAGTAGCAAATGCTGAGGTCTAATCTCAGGAATGGCCAACACCACGGGCTGGACACCCACTGCTCACGCAGTCTTCCAAGACCCTCCCAGAGTTCCCCCTGCGCCTCTCAGCTGCTGACAACCCTCCCACTCCATCTGAGTAGCTTTGCTCAGAGAGGCTATGGCCTCTTTCCCAGGGGGCAGCAGCCTCAGATGGATAGAAGCTTCTTGCCTGTTTAACCTTGTCTGGGGCAGTTTTTGCTTTGACAGAACTGATGATTCTTGGGACATGTTGCTTATGCTCTGATTTAAATTCCACATTTATAAAATATTATGCCTGGGACCTGACCTATGTATCTCATTTTATAAATTCTCATGAGAAAAAAAATTCATAGGTATAAGAATTTGAAAACTACAAACACTCTGCTATACAGAGAGCATAGTGCATATGGTTAATTCATATAATTTAATAGTTAAGAGCTATTTTAACAAATTTAATGTGTCCTCCTAAATAAAACAATTAGAGAACGATGTTCTCCATGGAATAAGGACACTGATTTGGGAATAAGAGATTACTGCACGGGGAATATGTGTGCAAACAAAACCATGGGTGTGTTCAAAGAAGAGGCAAGAGGAAGGGACTACAGACACACATTAGGACTGCATCAGACATTCTGAAGCAGTAACCCCAGGACACAATGATCCACGAGAGTGGCGTTGTCCTGAGGGTGAAGACCACTGCTGGGGGACGTCCCTGCAGAAGTGCTTTCAGTGTAAGGTTTCAGGGTCCTCTCTGTGAGCCTGTGGCTCAGGCAGGGTCTTCTCTGGTGACTTCTAGCAAGCAATCATGTGTGAGAGCCCCCCTTTCCTAAACTTCAGCTTTCTTCACTTCTCAGGGGAAGGGTGCATTTGACACAAGCCACTCTGTGTTGATTCTGACAACTCACCTACTCCTTCACAAGTGGTTGATTTTATCAATTCGTGTGTGCAATGATCAAAGGCCGGTTTATCTACTAAAACACAGTCATGGGCTCACAAACCCGTGGCATCTACCTAAAATGAGTTTACAGCTACTTCAGAAACCCACCCCCCATGCTGGCCTGAGGCTTTCTGCTTCTTACAAATGAGGGGCAATGAGGGGTAGGGGCGTGGAAGGCTGCCACAGGGAGACTCGCAGGCTCTTGGAAACAGACATTCCATCCCTGGGTTTCTCCTTTTCTTCCTGAAGATGTGCAACAGGGACCATCAGGTTGTGCCAGTCTGACTGCCCTCCACACAGCAGCCGTGACACTGGAATACCCACACCAGGTGACATGGATCCAGTGACCACTCTGTGCCTGTAATGGTTTGGATGTGAGGTGTCCCCCAGAGCTCCTGTTGGGCAATGCAGGAATGTTCAAAGGTGAAGTGACTGATTGATTCTGAGAGTTCAAGTTCAGGTGCTGGAAGGTTTGTATCTGGCAGAAATCTGTTTCCTGGTTTTTAGGAGGACTCTTCTTGCCGTGTCTTAATACAGTGGGAGGAACAAGACAGCTCTCTGGTCCTCATACATAAGGACCAGGCTCCTGTGATCTGATGGCTTCCCCAAAGTGACCTTGTTATACCATCATATTGGTGCTTAATTTACCACTTGAAATTTGGTGGGCGTAACATTTAGATGATAGCACCTGGTTCTCTATGCCATGGCCATCCTTGGTCTGGAGATCTAAACTGGGAGCTACGTATTCCTCTTCTGTGATGAAGAAACTCTAAGGATTTATAAAATGATGAAGAATAGTTACAAAATCTAGCACAGGGCCTAAAGCTCATAGAAGTTTGTGTAATTATCCTTTTATTATATTGTAAAGTATAATAAAATAAACAGAATTGTGCATTATCTTTCATCTACAAATTTATAAAATGAAATATAAACCTTTTCTTGGTAAAATACAGAAACTATTTAAGATGATTTGTTTTTAGGTCCATTTGTAAATTAATTTTCCAAAAAGAAATAATCATAGATTTTGATCCCGTCAAAATGTATTTCAAACAAAAATACTGCTGTCCTATTGCTAGGTATTGAATTTATCTCCCAGTGTGCTCCTTTTGTCATGCTTATTTAAAGTTAAAATTATCCTTTTTCAAAGTACATCAGAGGTATGTTCAGTAGTCAGGTATGACTAATTTAATTATGAAAAGGGTTATTTTCCCCAATTACCACTGATAAATACGTTTTCCCCCTTTTCCTATAGAAGTATACCTAAGAAACAAAGGGGAAAAATGGAATAAAGTATTGGGTCAAAATCTCTAGGAGCACCGAGGCTAAACAGAAGCCCACCTATATGGAGGCCACACAATCCGTCAGTTCACAGTGGAGTCCTTGGCTCTGCTGCCTACTTCTGAGTGGACAGGTGGACAGCAGGGAGACTGTTCTCTGAAGAGAAATGCAGAACTCCCCTCTACCCAGGAGCCTGCTGAAGACATACAGGTGGCCTCATTCTCCTTCAAGGAGAAGGTCTGCAGCCCCTCCTGGCCTCTGTGCCTGGTGGCTCAGGCCCCTCTGGTCTCAGGACTACTGGCAGTGCAGGAGCAGGAGACATGGATGGCACTGGTTTTTCTCGTTGCATTCCTCATGATCTGATGCAGAACTCTCTCCCTGAGTTGCTGGTACAAGCAGCTGAGCTATTATAACCCAGACTTAACAAATCAATTCAACAAAAGAACCAATTGCCTCCTGCTTTGCAAACCCTGCTCCCATTATGGCAGCAGAAACCCTCCAGAGGGCCCAGGCCTGGAGTCCTGTGAGCTACCTTGCTTCACACCTGCTCCCACCCACCACTCACACACCACCAGCACCAAAGGAGTCATCCTTAGAACTCAGGGCTCCAGGTCTCAGCCACTGGGTCCAAATGGGGTAGAAGGTGGAGGAAAAGGCCCTTCCCAGGAGTAAGCAGTGAGGTCATGGTGGGCTACAGAAGAGGTACAGCTCACTGGAAAATGGGTGGCCATCAGGGCACCAGCATCCTCCTGCTGCTTGGGGAGGCCATGGGAGCCTCAGGAGGAGATCCTGGATGTGGAAGGTGCTGCCTCCCCTGTCCCTGTGGGGCAGACGCAATGTGGTGGAGACCACAAACACGTGGGGAATCGCCTGCTCCCTCTTGCTGCCTGGGGGGATGGATCTCTCTCTCTCTCTCTCTCTCTCTCTCTCTCTCTTTCATTATTTGCTCTTTTCTTGCTGTCCTTTTATTCATCCCAGTTGCTGTGACTTTTCTTTTATAAAACTTTGTGTTGAAATTGTACATATTGAAGGCATACAGCATGATGCCCTGGTGTACGTAGGGGCTAGTTATCACTTCCATCTCCTCGGCTTGCTAACTTGTTTGAGGGGGGTAGGAGCAACCCTCAGGTGTGCAATACAGTATTTCTAGCTGTGGTCCCAGGCTGCACAGTAGGTGTCTGACACTCACTCATCCTGAATCACTAAAACTCTGTACCCTGGGACCCAATGTGTCCACATCCCACTCCCCTCTGGCCTCACCCCTCCTGGCAATCACTATTCTACTTCCTGTTTCTGTGAACTCAACTTTTGTGGATTCCACATAGAAGTGGTCATTCAGTATTCATCTGTTTCTGGATTCTTGCACTTAACACCATACCCAACAGATTCGCTGAAGCTGACACATGCTTTTAGTACAACAGCACATTGTGACTGTATCTGACCTACTTCTCTTCTTTTTCCATTCATCCTCAGTGGACACTCGGGCAGACCCCTCATCTTGGCTGTTGTGGATATTCTGCGGAGGGGCATGGGAGTACAGGTGTCTTCTTGGGACATGGCTTGCCTATGCTCTTCAGCACTTATCTCTGACCTGGTCCTTGACCTCCTGTACTCTGTTCACTGGGTGTGTCTGTGCCTTGTTTATAAGCTTGGGGCTGTGGCCTGAATGTGTTCTCTGGAAAGTGTGGTGATGGAATCTGATCCCTAATGCAGCAGTGGCAGGGGGTGGGACCTGCGGGGAGGTGTTTAGGTCACAAGGCTGCCACCTTAAATAATGGATCAATGATGACTGGAAAAGGGCTTGAGGATGTCAGTTCAATTCCTTGCTCTCCCTCTCATGCCCTCTTGCCCTTCCAATGGACCTGGTCAAATGGTAGCCCCTCAGACCTGGACTTGTTTTTTTTTTTTTTAAGAGAGAGTGAGAGAGGAGAGAGAGAGAGAGAGACAGAGAGAGAGAGAGAGAGAGAGAGAAATTTTTAATATTTATCTTTTAGTTCTCGGCGGACACAACATCTTTGTCTGTATGTGGTGCTGAGGATCGAACCCGGGCCTCACGCATGCCAGGCGAGCGCGCTACCGCTTGAGCCACATCCCCAGCCCAGACCTGGACTTATAGTCCTGGACTTCCCAGGCTCCAGGAAACAAGAAACAAATCTCTGTGTTTTGTAAATTACCATCCTCTGGTATGCCATTATAGCAGTGGAAAGTGGACAAGGACTTGACTGCCAGAGAACTGAGGTGCCCTGAACATCCCAAAATACCCAGTTAGGCTATGGGTGTTGAAGAACAGGATCCTTTCGCCTTGCCCAGAGGACATGCAATCCCTGTGGCTCTCTCTGGTGTCCTGTGGGGTGGCCCCCACTGGTGCCATGTGTGTCATCTGACCCCTCTTACTGTGCACCCTCAGCCTCATCTGCACCTTTCTGTGCTCTGGCCAGGAAGTACATGCATCATGGTTACCCCCACCATGTATAAGTAGCTGCTTTCCCTGAGAGGCCTCCCAGCCATATCTCACTGCAACCAGGACACTCCTGTGTCCTTGCTGTCCCTGCTCAGAGAGCAGGATTCATCTCTACACCCCTCCACACATTCTCAGGAAGATGCGCCCACCTCCAGGTATCCAGACACCTGGGCCACAGCATTCTTCACTGTTTGTCTTTCTCTCCCTACAGGGCAAGTCTCTTTGGGCAGAAATGGGATCTGATCCTTTCCATCTCTGGGACCTGGCCTCACACCCTGCACACAGTGGGTACCCACTGAACAACTGTCTCGATTAGAAACAAATACATTATGAAACACAATACAACCATTAGGAAAGTATTTTTTTAAATAAAAAAAAAATTAAGGCAAACCAACAGGAAGAAAGCCCATGTAATGTAGGTGGCATTTCTGAACCCCAGGTTACCAGGAACCACTGTGACTCTGCAGAGTTGAATCAGGGCCTCGTTGAGACGAACACTCAGAAACCACAGGGCAGTGGTGACTTGGGTCAGTGCTGCCTCACCTTTCAGTGACAGAAGGACAGAGCATAGTCCCTAACAGAGACCCAGATGTTAGAGAACATGAACAGGACCGTCGCCGGATCCCAAAGAGCATTTTATCCTAACAACCTTCACCACAGTTGTAATGACCAATTGACTCATCCTGTAGCTTCTGCACTTGATCTCAGGCTCCATGGAATGTGGCTATGTACACTGGCCACCCTGGTGGTCCAGAGATTAGAAGATGGAACAAATGGATGTGACCCTTGGATGGGGCAATTGTGCTTCCCACCAATGTGTTTTCTAGAGTCCTGCTGAATAGTTTTCCCATTGTGACCTTGAATGGCAGTTATGACATTAGTCAGGGATAAAGTGAATCAACACACACACTCTTTTTCAATTCTCTAATTAACTGGACTTCAAGTCTTTCAGAAATTAAATATTCAGGAAGAAAATAATTTTAATTGACTTATTTCAGTAGAATATGTGCAGTGAAATATTCACCCTAGTATCTAAAGCCATACTCACATTCTATCCATGGAACTTGATATGTGCCCTACAACCAAAGTAAGTTGCTATAAAAGTAAATGCTAGAGAAATATAAGATTTTAATAATGCTTAAAAATTCTGAAATGAGAAACAAAAAAGAAAAACTAGCACTTTGTATCAATCAGCAATTCAGCTCCCAAAGGAGAATAAAAGAGGGCAACTGGAATGATAGAATCAATTCTGAATGTTCTGCTTTCTAGACTCGTGCTGCTGTTACTAAGATGTTCACAGTGTACCCAGCATATATGTGTTTATTCACCTTCTGTAGATTATGAAATTAAGTTTCAAAGAATATGAAAGAATATAACAAAACTGAAATAGAAGTCCCACAAACCATAATCCCAGGGTGTCAGAGACAAAATAGTTTTTATATTCAATGGTAACAATACAGATACAATTGTGCAAAACTTAACCCCAGAGTAAGTACTATTTGAAGTTCCAGGGGTTGAGGAAGCAATGTGTTAAAGAGAAAAAAGCAGTTAGTTCTACATAGACTTCTTGAATTATCATTTTATTCCACAAAATCTTAGAAATCATTCTACCTACCCAAACAGGTCCTACTTTCTGCTTCCTTATACCATTTATTTACAAACAAGAAAAGACCAAATTACCCTCTGTTAATAAGCCAAATTTTATGCATATAGAATTGGTAATAGCAACTTCTGGCAAGATGAAATGAAGGAATAAATTGCCTCCCTCTAGAAAATACCTGAAATCTGGGACAATCATCATTGTCATGGCAATTGCATGTGTGTAAACACATGTCAAAATTTATCAAGTTACACAACAGAAAAATATGCACTAGACAGTGTTCGACATGGATGATGACCCTGGAGAGAACAGAGCACAGCAGATGAGTCTACGGTTACGCCAGCTGCCTGCCTGGAGAGAGTTTGCAGGCTGTGACTTGGAAGCAGGATCCGCATTGTGTCTGGTGGTTTCTCCTGGTTGAGGAAGAACTAGTAATTAAGAGAGGCCAACATTGGCAGAGATCTGGGGTGGGGTGCCCAAGAGGAGTGCTCTGGAGAAGTGGCTCTGGGCCTAGGAAGGTGGTCCCCGCCTGCATACCAGTCAGCACATGCAGGAAGGGAAAGAGTCACCCACAAGGCCCAGGGGCACAGGCAAGGCCAGAAAGTGTTCCAGTGCCTGGCAGCCAGCACGATACCTTAGAGGTCATGGGACAGAGAGGTTTGCCTCAGCAGTGGAAGCTCTTCACTGACTGCGGTTCTGGTCTGACGTGACGATTAGAAGTAAGACCTTACTTCAGAGATCAAACTATTTCTAAGTACTTTAGAACTCCCCACAACTAACTTCAAGTGTTTTGGTTTTTGAATATTGTGTCTTCAAAAAGATAAAATATGTGATTTCTAGTATCTCATAAAAAATGTTTCCAGGCATTCAAAGAAGCAGGAGAAAATGATGAGTAGGAAAAGTCAGTAATTTAACCTGACTCAGAAAGACGTGTGTGACAGGATTAGATGGTAATGCCATTTAAAGCATTGTCATGACCTTACTCTATATGCTTATGAAGCTAAAAACGATGGTATACATTAAATACAGACAAGGAGAATGTTAAACATACACACGAATCAAAGTTCTAAGGATAAAGCCACAAGCTGAAAATGAAAAATACACTATAGGATTAGCAGCAGGTTAGACACTGTGGTAGAAAAGATCAGTAAAGTTGATGACACTAATGATTGTTTAGAATGAAAATGATGTAAAACAGACTAATAAATTATGTACAGTGAATTAACGAGATGTAGGGTAAGTTCCAAACAGCCTGACATGAATGTACGGATGTCATTAAAGGAAAAGTTGGGGTGAGGGGTCAAGAATGACTGAAGAAATAAGAGCTGACATTCTTCCAAGTTTAATGTGAACTATCAGTTCATAGATCTAAGAAAGTCCACAAATCCCAATTGCAGGAAATACAGTTAGTTACACAATGTCATCAAGACACTTTATGATCAAATGTCATAAAGCCAGAAATAAGGATCAAATCTTAAGGTCAGCTAAGTGAAAGACACCCAGCACACAGAAGAGCAAAGATGAGACCAGCCAAACTAGGAGACAGTGGAACAGCCTTAAAGTAAAGAAAAAAGAGGTCAGACTAGTATTTTATTATGACTGAAAATATCTTTGTAAAATGTAGGTCAACAAAGATGTCTCCAAATTATTTTCTGAAAGGCTTTGTCACCAGCAGACTTGCATTTCCTAAATATTAAGCAGATTTCTCAAAAGGGAGGAAGGAAATACTCATGGGGATTCAAGGTGCACACATAAAAAAGGAAAGCCCCAGAAATGGTAACAATGTGAGCAGATAACAAACATCTTTTTCTATTAAATCAATGTTTTTGTAGTGTTTGCATATTTAGAGAAAAATTAAAAACAGTAAATTGTGATTTATAACCAAAATAAAAGCAAAATATATGTCAAAAATAGCACAAATACTGGTAACAGAGTAAAGAAAGCATGCTGACATAAGATTCTTAAATAGTACATGAAGTGATATAAATATCAATTAAGTTGGATAAGGTCAAGAGGAAGACTATAACCCCTAAAGCATGTGTGACCTAATAAACCAAGAAAGACTGTCAGGTAGAATCATAAAAAATAACTAATCCCCAAAAAAGAATAAAATGAAAAAATGTAATGAGAGCAGATGAGACAAATGTAAAGTGGGAGCCTACACACACCTGGTCAATATTCATATTGAGATGAGTGGTTTAAATGCAGAGATTAAGAAGGCTGGGCCCAGCGCTGGAGGGGCCGGCCGGGGGGGTGCTTTTCCATGGGCTCCTCTTTCTTAGGGGAGGGACTCATTTCCAAATTGGAAGGAAGTGAGAGAAAGCTGCAAGCAGAAAGAAGATTCTGCTTTGGTTTGGAGACTGCTCCTGAAGCCATACTCCTCTCAAGCTGCACTTTAAATGGAAGGTGCCTCTGATGTGCCTGTGAGGAAAGCGTCAGGGGTGGGAACTGCAACCACAGATGGCTTAGCCATCTGCATTTTGGCTCTTGAAGGAAAAGGCTGACGTGCTCCTAACTTTTGGTCCTTGGGTTGCTATCACAGGTGGGATTCTGTGAAGATCTCACCTGGCAACATTGTTCTTTTTTTTTTTTTTTGTCAACAAAAATTGATATCCATGTAACAATTGTCTATATATACATAAATTGCTTTAAATCAAGATTAACAAATATATGAATATATTTTTTCTACAGAGATGATATATTTGGATTGGAGTCATGATTATCTGAGAAAGTACTTGCTTTTTAATTTCCCCTTAAGATATTATGACAACTTCTAAGGGGATGATACTGTAGTTAAATGTAAGAGTCAAGAAATCTTGTTTTCTATGTATGCAATGTTGGGATAACATTATTAACATACTCTTTTCAAATATTTTAATTTGTTTCACTTAACTCTATATGTATCCAATTCTGGACTTTAAAATAAAGCATACAAAGCATGCAACATTTTGCACAATTGACTCACTTTGAAACACACTGTCAATTGATTCAGCGGAATGGTGCTGCTGACAAGTTGGTGCTCAAGCTTATTAAACTCTTTGGGAGAATTAGAGGTAACTATATAGACCCTGAAAATGAACTACCAGCATCAGAGGGATGGGTCTCTGATGAACGACAATGAGTATTTCTCAAGGACTTGATTTTTTAACCACTGAAAGTTTTAAGACTGTGTGAAAGTATTTCTGTTTTTAGAAATTAAGAGATAAAGGGGAAAAGAAAATTATTCTAATGGTTCTAACAGACATTTGTCATCATTAGCTTAAAAATGATTTAAAATGATACTTGTAAACTTTCCATATTTACATGTGACCATGCAGCCTGCCACTTCTTTATATTTAAAAAAAAATGAAATAGCCAATGCTTAGTTTCTATGGTTAAATCACAGTCCCTAATGTATATTCTGGCCTAAATCTAGGTAAAGCTTAAAACCTTGAGGAAAAAGAAGATCCAGATAAATTAATTCTTCCAAATTACAGCAGTTAGAAGAGAAAACAACCACATATTTCCTCTAAGCTTCACCTTTAAAAATGGCAGAGGCTTTAAGACATCAGTATATATAAAATTCATTGACTCTATTTCTTCTCTTACTTTCTTCCTTGCTCTGGGGAACATTGGTGCTATGTGCTCTGACTATGCAGAAATCATACCTGTGTGTGAAATAAGCCGCTCCATCAGCAAGGGTTACCTCTGGCAAGGTGTGGAGGTCCCTTGTGGACCCCAGGGCTACCACTCCAGAAAGCTCAGTTACCTATTTCAAACTGCACAGGGCAAGTGGCTATTATTTGTGTCTTTGTTTGATGTCCCACTGCTGCATCTGAGAGACATGTCTGGTGTTTGTCTCATCACTCCAGTTACCGCAAGTGGAAGAAAACCTTTTGTATCTGCATCCCCTTGATTTCTGGGCTTCATCAGTGAGGTAATAATGAGACCCCACTCCCCCCACATGGGGCAGCTTATCATCATAGCAACAGATCATGATAGAAAGTTCATCAACTCAGCAGGTCATTATCCCAAAGCAGCAGAAGGCTAATACATGCCAGAAACTCTTTCTCTTAACTTGTAATTGAGCAAATGAATTAAATTGGTCTTGGCCTCGGCACTCAGCATTATATTTATGTAGCAGAAAGGGAATTCAGAGGAAAAGAGCAAGTCTTCTTGGCGAGTACATGCGTGAAAAGATTTTAATTAACTCAGTTGTCAGATTCCACCAATAGCTTCTTTCCAGAAAAAAAAAAAATGCTAGTCAGCTTAAGCATTCCTGGTCATAAATTAGAGCAAATTTATTTTATCACAAAGGACTATTTTAAACTATATGCCTAATCCTTTACACTTGGCATATAAATCCCCAAGGATAAGGTCCAGGATGGAAACAGTCTGTCCTGTTCATGTGATCACACTGGCTTTCAGAACAATGCCTGCCACAGAGTTGGGTCCAAGCAGTGCACATGGTTCACTGGGTGGTCCCCGGGGACCCAAGTTTCGACTCTCAGCTCCAGTGCTTGCAGGCCATGTGGCCAAGGGCAGAATACTCCTTTTCCACAATGTCCTGCTCACAGCGTTGAGGACACTAAATGCTGCCAGTGTCACACAGGATCTGCTTTATCATTACCTTCTGCTATTTATTCTTTAGATGAAAAGTCCTACTCGAGTTTTGTCGGAAACCAGCCAGCTCCCTGCCTCAGTAAGCCAGGAGGGGAAATGATAACCTGCAGTGGCCTGTTGTGCTGAGAAGCAGAACAGCCTTTAAGTACTCTAAGTCGTAAGTTGATAGCTTAAAAGAAATTTGTCACTACATTTTATGTGAGTGGAATACAACCAAATTGTATTTAAAACAAAAGTGCCATCGATGGAGTCCTCGGGGTATCCTTTCTAAACCCCGGACTTCAATGTAACTCCAACCAGACTGAAAATCACTCTGCTAAGGAGGCCACATGTGGTTCCAGGGGGAAATTACTTGCCTTGGATTTATTGTGTCTAAATTACAGCACAATCACCCGGTTGCTAACATGGGCAGCCTTTCTCTGAATGTCACTAGGCAGAAGACACAGTCCAAATCACTCCTACCCTGGGTGGTGAGATTTATGCCGTCTTTGCCCCTTTAGTGTGGGTAGGGATGACAGAGGGAAATCTATGCAAAACACTTTTACACATCATCAGTTTGGAAGAAAAAAGGGAACTGTGCACTGGAGGGAATAAGAAATTGCCACTTTTCTGAGTGGCTGCATTATCAATAATGGGCTAAGGGCTGATATTTCAAGCCATTTGGTTGCTAGTTGTCTCACGCTTTCTTCAGACATGAATTACTCATTGCCACACTTCACAGATACTCCAGAACCTTTACTCCTGGCCCACACTTTCTCTTTAGCTCTAAAGAAGGATTTCCAAAACACTGTCTAACCTACCACATGTAGCAGGGACTCAGTGAATCCAAAATAGAACTCAGGGTCTCCTCTCTGGACCAAATCTGTCTGTGTAGCTGAAAGCTTAAATTTATGGGTTGGGAGAAAAATATTCATTCCGCCTATCCCACCTCTCAGCCCCAATGTCCTGTCTCTCCACCACAGTCGCAGCTAACCCAGATGGGCTTTGCCCACGTCAGGGCTGGTGTCCCTGCCTCTGTTCTGGGGCTGATCTGATCTCCCAGGCCAGCCACTGTGTGCTCACAGAAGGTTATTTGCCCTCCATTAGGTCAAACTGCAGGATGAATGCCTGTGTCTTCTGTATGACATGAGTGTTCCTCGGCTTCAACAGTGAGCCGTCTTCTCATCGGCAATAGCTGCCCATCAAAGTTTATTGAATGAATCCATAAATATTTCACAATTTTAAAAGTATGCCTCAAAGTTGATTTTTAAGCTTAGGGTTGAAATCTACCTTTATTTTTTTCCTGTTGTCCCTAAGGAATATCATAAGAATAACATTAAGTAATTCTACCCTTCACTTTGACAACTGGAGATGTCCAGAGTACTCAAGGTGCCCCTAAATTTCTGTGCACCTCTTTTGTTGTCTCCTCCGTTGAGAGTTGCTTGAGAGGTGAGGAGCTCATGGGGTTGAGGACGGCAGCAGGAATTCTAAGAACTTTAAAGCAGACCCCAAATTTTACGACTATAGAAGCTACTCAGCAAAAAGCTGCCTCCTTCTCAGTATACCTCTTTCCTGTGGCCAAGGAGCCTTTGATAATGTCTTCCAAATTCACTGAAACTTTATGTGACTTATACAGAAGTGAGTAAGAGGACTGAGTCTGCGTTAGTTTGGCAGCAAGATAAACCCTTTCTGCTTCAGTGTAGACAGTACTTCATGAGCCTGAGCCCAGAGAACAATTAACAGAAATTACGAGAAGGAGATTCGTACTTCTTAGGCATGAAATCAGGACTTGGGAATAAAGAACATTTCATATATCTGAAGGGCAGGAAAACCCCAGATGTCATAAGGGGCAGGTATGTCATGTGCTTACTGGAGAGAAATAAATTGTGACATTAAAAAAAAAAAGCTAGACTATGCAACCACTAGGAGTGGCCCAACAACTGATGAAGATTCTAGAGCCCCTCAGCTCAAGGGCTTCAGTGTAGACTTTCTAGCGTGGCTGCTCAAATTTTTGCATGGTACAGATTTGCTTTCAAACTGTGCCACGTGACATCCCAGCCAGTACTGGGCATAAGGCAAAGTATGAGTCTTAATCAAATTCACTGTTTTCCCTAACTGAGATTTGGGTGGCAACAGAGGCTTCTGGATCCCAAGACCATTTATATGCCCTTCAAACACGAAGGCCAATGTCAGGGTTTCAGTCAAATGGATAGAGACAGAAGGCCAGGGGCAAGAGGTCAGGGTCTAGAGATGCACAAGAAGGGGTGGCCACCACCCACAGGCCACAGGAATGATCCTTTATTTCTTAGAGTGGGCATGTGTCATTGGCCCAGGACTACGCCCAGACACTAGAACAAAAAATAGACCACGGGCTAGGAGAGATGTCAAATGTATCCCACCCTGAGATGTTTTAAAAGTCTCTGTACTGTTTAATTGATGTTTTCTAAATGAAGAAAAAGTTGTTTTAACACAAAGAGCAGTAGCTCATTATGAGGATCACCTTTAAAAGACCCAATTTACCCAACACAAGGCAAGATCTCTGTGGTTAAAACTATTCTTCACTTTGAACCAATGTTCTTTTGCTAAGGACAGGTCAGATTTTTAAACATTCATTAAATGTTCACATCAAGTCTCTAAATGAAACTCTAAATAGGACTGATTAACCTTAGAGAACATGTATGATTCTGAGTCAGATTTCTCCCCCCAAATTTCAGAAAGTTATTTAGGGATTCAAATCTTCAACTGCTAAAGATTTTAACCTTGGCAAAATATGTGAAAAATTCTGCCAGAAAAATTCTTTAAACTAATTTTTGACAATTAAATCCGTCTTCTACTGTGCTTAAATCTGTATGACTCAAGGTCCTCTTGTTGATTGTAGACAATGTTCAATATTTTAACCTCACAATGTAGCAGCATTTATATATGTTTTCTTGTTCAAGGAGAGAACTTCATTCTTATCCAAATTTTCCTTTCCCTTTTAATTCAATTTTGATTCTGAAAGGGTGACTTTTTTTTTTTTTTTTTTTTTTTTCTGATTTGATTAATCATTCTGGGCCTTAGGATTTAGACAAAAACCAGGTTTGGGACTATAATATGAACATCATTATAATCTCAAAATTGATTCCAAATGTTAAACATATTTTAGGCTTTGCAGATTCCAGAAATAAATAAATGATCTAATGTACTTACATATCAAGGTTTTTGATTCTTAGATTTAGCTAATATCATGTGAATGAGGGTGGGAATGTTAGATAGTAAATGGGTGAATTAATACTTTCTTTCTCTGCATCCCAACCATTTATTATTCCTTATTACTTATTAAGGTTGACCCACATAGAAAAATGGGGAAAAAAAGTACTTTTCTCTCCTTTCACATGGACTCTTATTTGTTATCCAAGGATCAGTCCTTTTTAATTTCTGGAATTCTTCAGGTAGTTGGGAAGATGAATGCTGAATGTCTTCCTCCTCAATGTCTTATTATCAAATCTCCTGCTTCAGCTTTCCCAAGAAGACGCTCTCCATCTAGAAGGTCAGCCAGGGAGGATCACTGGAGAGCAGTGCTTCTCCACCCAGGTGCTCCCAGAGACATGAGACCCATCCTGAGCTCTATTCAAGCCTGCATGTTCCACAATGCCTTTGAAAACTGTGAGTTAGCTTATAAAATCCTTAGCAGTGTAAGGATTATTTTCTCTTTTTAGTAAGAAAAATTCCATTCAAAAATCAAAAGGCAGAATTCATGAGAAGTGTATTTTGGCTTATGACATGTTTCCAAAAAGCGGGATGAAAATATTATAAATAAAAATAGAGATGCTCTGGTAATTATCTTATGGTGGGATTATTGTGCTGCTACTTTTTATCCAACCAAAAGTTCACAAGGAAGAAAGAAAAGGAGGGAGGAAAGGAGGGAGGGAGGGAGGGAGTGAGGGAGGGAGGCATGTGAGATAGATACATGGATTCTTATGCTGTATATATTCACGTGACAAATATTGTTCCCCACATGCCCAGGAAATGACTATGTTTCGATTTGTGTGCTATTAATCACTGCATCACTGAAAAGCTGTTTTCTCAAACTGCAGCTTACTGTAGGAACCCTGTGCGTATCAAGTGGTGACCTGGTGAAAGTCCATTGCTCTAATGGATTTCAAGTGGGCACTCACTAGTAACCATCACACCTCACTGGTACCTGTGGCTTCCCTCCCTCCCTCCCTCCCTCTTTTTCTCTGAGGAGATCTTCAACTACCATCACCTCTGCAAAGGTTTATTTAGCAATAAATGACAGTAATAGAAAAAACACACAAGAAAAACTGAAGAAAACTTCATACAAATACATCTTTTCATAGAGGTACAAAAATTCTTA
Organism: Spermophilus citellus; assembly: GCF_964194105.1. Classification (NCBI taxonomy): domain Eukaryota; kingdom Metazoa; phylum Chordata; class Mammalia; order Rodentia; family Sciuridae; genus Spermophilus; species Spermophilus citellus. The sequence goes on along the minus strand of NC_138182.1, from coordinate 281,718,433 downwards.
ACAAAATACTAACTAATTCCAGACACACTCAAAAACGAGAATATCCTGTAGCCAAAGTATTCATCCTAGAGAAGGTAAGAGGGACATCAAAATTAATTAATGTAATACTCTGTATAAATGGAAATAACGGTAAGAGAAACATGATCTTGTCACTTGCAATTGATATGGAAAAATAAGTTGACAAAATCCGACATTTATTCATTATAGAAACAAGTAGCAAACCCACGAAAGAGGAGAACACCTTCAATCTGACGATGATTGTCTGTAAAGGAAACAAACTTAATGGTGAAAGACTGGATGCTTTCTCTCTAGAATTAGGGGGAAAAAAAAAACAAAAAGATTTCTACATATTACTTCTACTCAACATCAGGCTGGAGGCTTTTGCAGAGAAAATAGGCAAGAAAATCAATGCAGGTGTCCAGACTGTAAAAGAAGAGTAAAGAGATCTCCCTTTATAGATGAGAGATCTTCTACAGGGAAAATTCTAAGGAATCCACTAAAGATTATTAGATCTCATAAAAGGGATCAGCATACTTGAAAGACATAGTATCAAAGCATAAAAATAGATCATAGATTAAGACACTTGTAATGAACAATCTAAATAAAAAATTAAGGAAACTCCCTTGATAATAGAATCAAAATGAATAAAAAATAATTTTAAAAACTTAACTAAAGAAATTTAAAGATTATACTTTGAAGACTAGGAAATATTGTTGAAATAAAACAAGGAATATAAAAATAAATTAATAGACACCCCATGTTCATGGAGTAGGAGAATGAACCATGTTAGGATGTAAATAGTCTTCACATTGATCTACAGATTAAGTGAAATCCCTATAAAAATTCCAAGTGTCTTTTTTTACCAGAATTGAAAAAAATGATCCTAAAATTCATATGGATATGAAAAGGACTCTGAATAAGAAAAGAATCTTGAAAAAGAAGAACAAAGTTGGAAGATTCCAACTTACTATTTTGAAAACTTGATACAAAGTGTAGTAATCAAAACAGTGTTTGCCTAAGAACAGGACTACAGGTTAATGGATAAACTTGATGACCCAGAAATGGAGTCCGTTTTCAACAAAGGTGCCAAGGCAAATTCAGTACAGAACAAAAGGCCTTTTTATAGCAAATGATGCTGGGATTTCTGGATATCCATGTGCAAGAAAATGAATCAGAGAAGTACTTCCCACCATCCTCAAAATGTTAGCTCAGAATGGGTGGTTCACCTGAATGTAGGAGCTCAACTTGTTGTGGTCCTGGCATAACTGGATGTCAGAGAAACAGGGGCCCGTGGGGGACATGAGGTCACCTCAGCACCTGCAAATGACTTCAGAAGGACTCACCCTGTGCTCTTGCCTCCAGTCAGAAGAACACGTCCAGGCCACAGAACAACATCGTGAAGAGATGAGAGAGCAGAGAGGGCTGGAGGGGGGGAATCAAAGATGGAGATGGCGCCAATGTGCTCGGGTAGGCATTCTCAATATTTATTCATTTGGTTTTAGTTAAAAGGATAATTACCCATTAACTGTCATAAAATATACAGCATTTCTCCTTTGCCCTTCCTTCTACATTTTAGGATTTATTATCAGTGCACTTCTTCATGGAGCACAGGAGAAAATCTGAAATAACTTCTGCCAGGTCTGGACTAGACAGAGAATAATCAATTCAATCACCAAGGGAGAGCCAACCAGCGAAAGAATTTTCCCCCCTTTAAATGTGGACATCCCTAGTAATTGCAGTAGTAGTCCTTACATTTTATTTTCATCTTAAACTCTCAACACTGAGGCTCATCTTCAGAGTTTTGCAGAGGGGCCCCGGGTGTCACGTGTAGGTGGGAAAAGCCTCCCATATCCTCCATGTGTTTCTGTTTAATAACTGCTGTCCCCCTTCTGAGGTTGTCTTCTCAGGTGCCATGGAGGGAAGGGGTCCCTGGTGTTGTACTGTGTGGCCCTGCTCCCATTTCCAAGGTTAGCGGTAGACTCTTTATCCAAAGGTGACCCAAGTTGAGATGTCGTCTTCAAGGTGGCCTCCCCTGGAGTGCTCTGTGCAGCCTGGCTACCAGCAGTTAGGGGGACCACTGATCCTCTTTCAGAAAAGGAAACTAAGAAACAGAGATGAGTGGCCATTAAACGTGGGAGCAGAAACCTGTCCTTCTGTGTTACGTGCCAGCAGTCTATGCAACTAAAGTACCACTGTCTCTCACACCCCCAAAATATACAACTCAAATCAAACAGATTATCAGATAAAGGCTGTAATCAGGATTTTACTTACCCAGGGTACGGGCACTGTCTTGTTTACTGTTTCAACAACACCAGAATAAATCACAGAGAAAGAGGAACTATGCTTTGAAAAGGAATCATTAGAATACAGTATTTAAACTCTACTTGAGCAAGTCAACAGACATTTGGGAATTATAAGAGATTATACTTGTGAGAGGCACTGACTGAGCTGCCAGTCCTTCTTTACATTCTTGTTAATCCGTTCAAACTGAGTGAGGGGACAAGAGAATAAAGTGTCAGTCGGCTTTTTGTGGTCATGACCAAAATATACAACAAGGGCAAGTTAGAAGAGAAAAAGGTTATTTTGGCTCATGGCTTCAGAGCTTTAGTTCATGGTGGGATGACGTCATTGCTCTGGGCTCAAGGTGACACAGGACAGCCTGGTAGAGGGGTGGTGGGGCAAAGCTGCACCATCCATGGTGATCAGGAAGCAGAGAGGGAAAGGGGAAGGGGCTGCAGGGATGTTGAACCCTTCAGGACCCACCTGCAGTGACCCACCTCCTCCAGCCATGCCCCCTGCCTAGAGTTTCTACCCAGTTAGTCCATTAAAAGGAGGAGGACTGACTAGGTTTTTAATCGACTCCTTAATCTATTCCTCTCACCTCCTGCATCAACACAGGAGAGACACCTCATATCCAAACTATAGCTTGAAAGCAGTAATCAAAAAGCCAAAAAGTAAGAGACCTAAGAGCTGTTAAAAATCTCCTAATTTGCGAATTGAAACTGTGGGGAATGGTGGCAGATGACCACTTTCCAGCTTGCTGTGGGTCCTCACATGGTTGAGTTTTCTTTCTTATGTTCCTCACCTGAGCCGTGGAGAGAGTCATTCTGGGGGAACTGTGCACTATGTATTTGTCATCGCCCTTTCCAAAGACCAAGGCTCCAGAATTGCTGCCTCTTTGCTTTGTAGCCACAGCAAAGGCAAAGAACATGCTCCAAGCCAGGTTGTGTCCTTTGAAACCTCAGATGTTCGTCCCCTGTTTTTTCACAGGGCCAATGTGACCCACCCTGCGTGTCCTCAACCACTGACTGCTTCAGGCAGGTAGGCCTGGGCTCCTCTGCCTCCCAAGTTACTAAGGGACACAGCAATTCTGATCTTTAAAAATTTGTTCTAAATAGTTATACATGACAGTAGAATGCATTTTGATACATCATACGTAAATGGAGTATAACTGCTCATTCTTTTGATTGTACATGATATGAAAATTACATTTTAATACCCACACAAATACAGGTCACCTCCACTTGTTCAGCAGATGGGATTTATTTCATTACCAAGTACTTTGCTTTCAAGTGTCAATCATTATGATTGTAATCCCAGCTTCAGAAATTATACATATGCTGTAAAGTCAAATAGTAATACCGCCAAAGTTTTTTCCTTTAAACAAATAATTTCCTTTAAATTTATGAGTTAGTGTGTGCCTGTTATAGAGAAAATACAGAATAGGGTTTTTTTTTTTCTGGATTTTATTTGTAAATGATATGACATCCAGGGGCTCATCTCACTGAACAGAATGGTCAGTTTAGGTCTGGAACTTGCTTGGTAGGTTTCGGATGGAGTCAGTTGTGTATTTAGCATTGATGTGCAATGGATTAGAAATCACTGCCTAATCCTTCACCTTCCAGAGCTTGAGAGCAGGAATACCTATTATACACTATATCAGGAGAGCTAATATGTTGTGACATCATGGAATTATTCTAGGGAGTTATCCTAGGGAAACTAGCTCTAAGACTAAGAAGGTAGAAGTCCAAATCACTATTATCTTAGGTGGCTTTCTCCAACTTCTACTTCTCAAGCCTCATCTTGATGATTTCATGTTCTAGAAAACAGTGTCAAATGCAAAAGAAAAGGCTTTTCTAGCCCCATTTAAGGGATAATAGAGGGAGAGGGGAAAGAATCTAAGAATCAGAAAGCAAATTCCAGACCCTCAAGCATAAGCTTGGGCAGAAAAAGGAAAAACACAAAACAAAAAACAAAACTGTGAATAAAAGGCAGAAGCAGACCCAGACTAATTGATGACTTTAACCAGAATTAGGCCAGGAGGGAAAAGAGCAAGCTCCCCCAAATCCCTGCCCCCTGTCAGAGCCATTCCCAGGGGCTGTTGAGCCTGCATGGAGTGTTTTCTTCAGTGATGCAGAGGTTAAGAATGGGGCTCTGCTGGGGCAAGGTTGCCGGACTTTGAATCCCAGCTCCAGCATTTACTCTATGTTGCTCTGGGGAAAATTACTTAACCCTAAAACTTGGTATTTTCAACTGTAAGGGTGGATTTAATAGTATCTGTCCTGATATTATTATAAGAACTAAAGAAAATGGACTTAAAATACTAACTAGCATTTAGTAAATCTCTTGACAATTAAAAAAAAAAAAACCCTCACCCTATCTTATAATGGACACAGGAAGCACAGCTGTGATAGATTCCACCCAAGAAATCTTATCACAATGACTTCCTCAGTTTCAAAAATGCAATTAGATAAAACTCCTTTGATGATACGCCCAGCACTTTTCTGTGGGGAAGAATGATTCACACGCACTGGCGATTGTAAAGTGCATTTAACCACACCGAATGACACAGACAGGGATGGAGAAGAGTTTAATTAGAAATCTTTACTACCAATGCAGAACTAAAAAGTCCATTTAGAATAACTCTTGCATATTCACCTACAAGACAGAAGATAAGTGGGTCCTCTCATGAATGAATTGCCTTGGGTGTGTGAAGATACCCAGAGTCTCAATCAAGTCTAATTTTAAACAATCCACTTGGGCAGCATTTACCTGTATGAGACCTGCCTTACGAGTGTTCCAGGAGGAAAGTTATCAAAGGTTCTTCCATTGAAGTGAAGATTTTGATTTATAGGAACATGAGACTTGGACATTGGAAATTCATGATATTTGGGTGAATAGTATTAAAATCTCATGGAAATATGGCATGATCATCTAGAATAGCAGCAATAAGATTTCAGCCTGTTTGGAGAAAAACAAAGAAACAAAACATTGGTAGGTTTTGGGAAAAGTTCCTGCAATTGTCATTCAATCTGAAGTAGTTGTGTCAAAATCTGCATCAGGCATGAGTTACATGGAAAGATGAACCCAACAATTTGTATTTCTTTTGTCTACCTGGGGCAAATTTCATTTAGTACCAGTCACATGAAGTGTGAGAGGGGAGGTTGGAAATCTATGGAGGTAAAACAAAGAGAGGCAGAGAGAAGAAAACAGAGCAAATCTGACAGAAGTCGATTGAATCCCACTTAGGATAAATTGGGATATTGACAAACTCTATAAGGACAGAGCCTCATCTTATTATGTAGATCGGCAATTAGATAGACATAAGCTACCGAAGTCACTGAGAAACCATATTTAAGTTTAGAGTATATTCCAATAAGGGAGTTGATTTCCTGATTTAATCAAACACACACACTATATGGCATATGTCATATTGCTTTTAATAATAAATTTTTCTTTTTATTTATGTCCAATAAAAATAATAATAATTAGCTAATTTCACTCTTTGAGTTCAGGTTAATTAGGCATGTCAGAGGAGTTGGAAGAAAGCCAGGCTTTATTTTAAATTTGGCAATAAGATGATATGCAAGGCAGGAAAACTATAACAGATAATTTAGATTTGACTCTATTGCTATTACTTACTGGAATTGCTGAGCTCTACATTCATAAAATTATTTAACTAAAATTAATTGAACTTCATGAAAGTTTCTCTATATTTCCCCATTTCTTTTATGCATAGTCCCTTACATAGAAGAAACCATCTAAAATAAGCTCTAAATTAAGTTTGGATTTATAAATCCCAGTGAGTACCAATCATCACTTATCCCATGGGAATTGTTGTAATTTAATGCTTGCTCATGACACTGAGGTAGTGAATCTCAGTAGACACTGTGAATTGCTTATGACTGTTGAGGGAGGTAATTGTTCATGGTGGTGCAAACTGACTGCCTAATTTTCACTGTCCAAAAGGCTTTTGTTTGGATCACAGCGTCCTGGTTTCCTCTCCAGTGTTCGGTAGCAAAGTCAAGAATGTTAACGCTGATCCCTGGCTGGGCAATGTTGCTGTCCCTCCCCAGAACTAGAGTTGAGTGGCTTCCAAAGCAGGAGTAGAAGAAGCCTCGCAGGGAGACAAAGTCAGGAATGGGCCTTTGGCATTTGTTTAACCGGCTGTTAACTAATTTTCGGTCTTGCATCACAATGTCCAGCATCCACAGGACATGATTTGGTTCTTTGTATCTCCTACAAGTTCAGATGGGAAGCCATACTGTATCCTGATTGTAATAATGTTTGGTAGGAAGTGACCAAATCAAGTATATTTAAAATACCTTTGGAAAGGAAGAGAGGAGTGTGGGAAAGACCCCTGATTGTGTTTCCTCCACGATGCTCATGGCAAAGCCAAGGGAAGATGCAGGTAGGTCTGGGCCCTGCCTACAAGGAGGCATCTTCTTTCTTCCCTGAGGCTCCAGTAACCTGACCCCTTATGCTCCCAAGAACCTCAGCCAGACAGGGAGCCTTTGCTTTGGATGTTGAAGTCTTTCTTCTCACTAAGACGATGTCCACCTGTAGTTGTGAACTTTATGTAAGCTGTATTTATAAGCTTGAATCTCTACTGAAAATGGTCAAGGTTTCACATTCCCCAAAGCTGAAGTCCCTTACCTCGCACCTCTTACACCACTAATTTGATACATTTCAGTTGTTGCCCTTAGAAACTCTTTGCTATGGCTTTTCTCACTTCTCAGGTTGTTGTGATACTTAAAGTGTGATCCTCACCACTGAGCTTATTCAATAACAAGGACATTTTTGTGGGGAGGAGGGGTGGAGGAGTTTTACTGTTTTGCTAGCAATGGAGAAAGGCATGGACCCACATCACAGAGGCGGCCCTTCTCACAGCTAGGGGACAGAGGGCTTTAAAAGAGGGTGCAAGGGCTATGTCCCAGGTATCACTGTCAACAGACACAATTCATGTTTAACCTGTATCTTGGAAGGAGCTGTTGCTTTGGTTTCCAGGTTGAGTTTATTTTTGTGAACACTGAGCAGAAGGGCAGGTAACTTGGCTTAAGAGAGGAAGAAGGCTTAATCTTACTTCCCTGTGATTACAGAGGGGAAGACAGAGAACAAGAAGGGAAAAACATCTCCATTCAAAAATAAGCCATCAAGTGTCAAGGCTTACATTTAAAGCATGAGGTGGACCCCCTTACATGGGTCTTCTCATACAGGGCCCACTGCACCCCACCAAACACACTGCCCTCCTTCCCCAACTCACACCCTCTGCAGACTCCCTCATCCTGGGACCGACTCACCATCTCAGCAGAGTCCTTCTTTTCCCTTGGCCTTTTTGCCCAGGCTCTAGGTCTGCATCACAGAGGAGCAGGGATGGCACTCATATAAACAGACCCCTCTCCCAGGCCTGTCCCCTCCTCAACTCATCTGAGCTCCACTCCAGACACCTCTTCTCCAGCCACAACACAGTAAATATCTTTCCAAAGTCACAAGTTTGAAATTTAGTGGACCACTTCTCTCCTCATTTTGCAAAATTTCATTTCACAAAAAACACCATTGGAACTTTGATAAATATTGCATTGTGTCTGTGGATCGCTTTTGGTAGCATGAAGCTTGATTCTTCCAATCCTTGAACATGGGATTTCTTTCTATTTATTTATGTCTTTGTCAATTTCTTTTATTAACATTTTATAGCTTTCATTGTACCAGTTTCTTACTTCCTGATTTAATTTATTCCTAATTGGGAATATTTCCTTGATTTCTTTTTTAAATGAGTTATCACTAGTGTAGAAAATGCAATTAAATTTGTGTTAATTATATCCTGAAAATCACTGAATAATTTATTTATTAGTTTTGTTTATTATTATTTTGTTGAATCTTCAGGGTTTTCTTCTTGGGAAAGGTCAACTGAAAGTGGAAATAGTTTCCTTCTTCCCTTCTGACCTTGATGCCTTTCATTTGTCCTTCTGGTCTGGAAGCTCTAATTCTCACAGTACTGTGTGAGAGTGGACTTCCTCGCCTTCTACTGGAACTTTGAGAAAAGTTCCTGCAAGATTTTCATAAAAAGCTATCATCACCCTGGAAATCTTTCTTTCAATGTTTATTATGTTGACTCTGATCATGAATGCATGTCAACTGCTTTTTCTGCATCTATTGAGATCTAGTGGTTTTCATTTTCATTCTGTTTGTATGATATATCACATTGATTGACTTGTAGGTGTGAAAGCAACCTGACACACCAGCAATGAATCCCATTTTGTCATGGCAAATAATTTTTTTGGATATGTTCTTGACATTGGTTTGGCTGAATAGTATTTTATTAAGACTGTGTCTCTGTTCATGAGCCATACTTACCTGCAGGTCTTTTTCTTTTCTCTATTTTCATTTCTTTTCTGTTTGATGGTGTTTTTTTTTTCTGACTTTGGTATTAGGATAACACTGTCCTCATGAGCTGAAATTGGAAGTACTCCCTCCACTCCTAATGTTCTGTTAGTTGTTGAGAAGGATTGTATTTAGTTCTTTAAATGTTTGGCAGAATCCACCCAAAAAGCCATCTGGTCCTGGGCTTTGTCTTTGTTGGGAAGTTTTGATTACTACTTTACTATCTTCTGTTCTTTTATTATCTAAGCTATTAAAAATAATTTATTTTGTCTTTATATAATTCCTGCCAATGTTCATATTCCAAGTAATTTTCAGTGCCAAGTTGTGTTAGTTATTTACATACATTTAGAAAACAGAAGTGGCTAGTTGTATTTTAAAATTTATAAAAATTAATATGAATATATTGTAACCAATGTATCCAACTTTGCTTGACACTTTTCAACTTGCCAGATTTGGTGATAAACCAAGCAAAATCATGGTGGCAAGGATGGTAGGCGAAGCAGAAAATGGAGCATGCTGCAATGAAAAGGAACAAACTTGACCTTCATTTAACATCCAAGATGCATGTTACCCATGGATGAGTCTCCAGCAACTGAGGCCTGCTGAAGCCTTTCTAATCTCAGCACCACAGAGCCCCAAACAGAAGAGGCAGTGATGAAATGGTAAGCAAAGCCACTGTCTTATTTCCAAGCATTTCTGAGTCAAGACTTTGGTGCTGCTGAGTGACACATGATTTCACCAACATTTCTTATCTAGTAGTTGTCGCTGCTTCTACCATGCTTCCCAGTCTTGTTCCTGGTATTTCTGTTTTATTTCTGTGTAGTAGAATCAACACTCTGCATCGTGTTGTGGTTAGTTAGCACATTGATTCCTGCTTTCTTACAGTCAGCACAAAGGTTTAGCTTAAAGGAGCTCTAGAGTTCACAATTTTATGTTAAATATTTATCGAATATATAAACTATCCCGAAGAAACACAGAAATCTGCACTTAGGGTCACTGCATAGTTCTGACCCTTTTTACTTGATTAATAAAGACCTTGTCTGGAGTTCAAGGAAATTGCACATTAGGCTGAACTTCACTTCTGGGCAGATACTATTGGAGCAGCATCTACAGCAGCCCAGAAGCCCTGATGGGGAAGGATGTGATTGAGGAGTTCTTTTTCTGTTTTATCCAAGATGCAGAAATTCATCTTCAAAGTACAATAGAGCTGCATTATTGTTACCATCCCCTTAAAGAGCAGAGCCTAACATAATTCACAGTATCTTTGATTTGTTGTATTGGAGTTCAACAAACAGAACTTGGGCTGAGTTTAGCTCCAGAGTAGAGCACTTGCTTAGCATGCATGAGGCTCTGGGATCAAACACTGGAGGGGGAGGAGGAGGAGGAGGAGGAGGAGGAGGAGGAGGAGGAGGAGGAGGAGGAGGAGGAGGAGGAGGAGGGGAAGAGGAGGAGGAGAAGACAACAACTACCAAGGAATCTATCACTCCCAGAATGATCACAAAATTGTTTAATTTTATTTATATCCTAACAGATGTTAATATGGACAAGATGGTGAGTGACCAAAGGCCTTTGTCACCATCTGCTGACATCTGACCAATAGTCAAAGCTGAAGTGGATCTTCTAGTGCCCAGGAATCATCCTTCTTCCTTGGCCTGACATGCCCACGTGTGTGCCATATTCCTGGGAAACAATCTAAACACAGTGATGAGCATAGCCCAGGTAGAGCAGCAGGTGAGGGCAGACAGGTGGAGTTGAGCCATGTGAAAGATACACAGTAGTGGCACAGAGGCCAAGAGAAGTGGTGTTCTATAAGGGAAGCAAAAGAATGTTCACAAGTTAAACCTTCATTTTATATTTATACAGAGGAGCTAAGCAGTTGTTGGTATATATGATTCAGTATATAGTGGAATATTATTGAGTCATAAAAAGTGGAATTCTATCATTTGCAGAGCATTGATGGAAATAATGCAGACACAGAAATACCAAGTGACATGTGTTGTCATTGTTTATAACTCATTCTTGCCAAAAATGGCTGCTTCTTCATAATGCATTGCAAATGCTGTTATGGCTAAAATGCAAAGATCCATAAATGAGTTTAGAATAAAAGTTGTCATATAAAGAAGTGTTGAGATCTCAAGAGATCTCAATGTAGTGCTCTTCTCTCCCTCCCTCTCCGCCCCCCCCCTCTCTCTCCAGTACCAGGGATTTAATCAGAGGATTTAACTACTGAACCACATTCTTTTTCTTCTTACACTTTTATTTAGGGATATAGTCTCACCAAGTTGCTTATGGCCTCACTAAGTTGTTGAAGCTGGCTTTAAACTCACAATCCTCCTGCCTCAGCCTCCTGAGCTGCTGGGATTACGGGTATGTGCCACTGTGTCTGGCTTTAATGTAATTTTGATTTGCATTTCCCAAATTGCTAGATACATTGAACATTTTTTTCATATATTTGCTCACAATTTTTATTTCTTCTTTTGTTAAGTTTCCGTTTACTTCTTTTGACCATTTATTGATTGGATTATTGTTATTTTGGCATTCAGTTTTTGCATTCTTTGTATATTCTGAATATTAATGCCATTTCTGAGGAACAAGTACAAAGATCTTTTCCCATCCCAGTGTTTACAGCAGCATAATTCACAATAGCCAAGCTATGCAAAAAAAAAACCCAGGTGTCCTTCAACAGATGAATGGATAAATAAAATGTGGTATATATGCACAATGGTGTAATACACAGCTATAGAGAAGAATGATATTATGACCTTTGCCAGTACACTTACTGGAGAATGAAACTGGGGAATACCATGTCAAGTGAAATAAATCAGTTCCCAAAGTCAAAGGTCAATTATTTTCTCTGATATGTGGAAGCCAATTCAAAATAATGAGGAAAAATGTGAAAGAGAAAGGCAAAAGAAATGGAGAGGAATTGCATCAAAAATACAGGGAAGATCAGTAGAGTAGGTGAAAGGGATTGAGAGGGAGGAAGGAGGAAGGGGGTAAGGGAGGAACAGTGGAAGGAATCTGACTAACTTTCCTATGTACATGCATGAATATGTGAAACTCAACATCAAGTACATCCACAAGCACTTAAAAAAACTACAAATAAATTGCAGAAAGGTCTGTACAGTAGATGGAAGAAGTTCTGGGGACTGATTTATAGCAAGTTGTATTCATGCTTTTGTGATTATGTCAGTATGTACTCTAACATGCCATGTCACTAAGAAGAACCAATATTAAAAAAAAAAAAAGTGATGAGGTTAGACCTGTGGATCTAGTCTAAGCGAGCTTAACTGCTGTCAGAGAATCCAGCTTCTGCAGAGCCTCTGATGTTCCTGCCTGGGCCCCTGTGTGTGATTTGGAGCAGTGCTCTCTGTGGGTCCCCACGCAGCCACTCAGTCACTATGGAAATGGAAGAGGTCATATTTCATGAGCATGTTCCCTAGATTTTCCATGAAATGTTCTTTTATTTCTACCTAAGGGAATAATTGAAGAATGCTTTCTGGTGCTATCCTACAGCAGAAATATCTTGTTGCGTTATTTTTGAGCTAATCAGAAATTTAATTACCACCATGATTAAAGGATTATATTTCACTTGACAATTTCACCAAAACAGCAATCTATGGTCATGAGTCACCCAAACTGAAACAGTTTCACCAAGAAATGACTTGTATCATGAAAAATTAAGAAGCAATAATGAGGTCGAAAATATTATCTTTCCATTAAAAGTATTAGTTAAGTGTGAAAAGTGAGAAATTAGGAATTTATATAAGATGCATAAAACAAGATGCTTTTGTTTATTTATTTATCTATCTGGACCTGTGAGCAGCAAGGATTTTGCTGTTTCCAAAGGAAGAAAGACTCAAACCTGGAGAGTGAAATGGAATGTTTGTAGAGAACTGCCTTCAGGAGGACAGAGTTCCTACCTGTGGCCAGGTAGAGGATGTGGGTGAGCATGTCTCTGCCCTGCACCACATTGACGGCCATGTGGGAGAAGCTGCTGCTGTACTTCAGGAAGGTGAGCCCTGTGGCAACTGGCTGCACCAGCTGTGCATCCGAATGCACTTCTGAGCCTCCTGGAGGTTCCTCTCCGTCCAGTTCAAACACAGGCCCTGGTCCACAGTGCCACACTGCAAGGAAACACAGGCCATGTTACTGGAACCAGCCATCTGGACACAGTGCTGACAGGACATCCCAGCACAAGGTGAGTTGGAACCCGAATCAGCCACAATGCAGGACCAAGTGCACCCGATGTCCCCTGCCTGGAGTCCCTCTCAGTGCAGGTTGGAGCTCACTATATTTGAGGAGTGTTCAACTCCATCATGAAGGATAAGTTAAAAATACAGAGTGGAAATTGTTGCTGACTTTAATTTGAACAGCGGATGCATAGAAATCCCTCAGCATACTTGAAGTCACTTGGGAGCTATTGGTCTAAGTGCATGTTATCATACCTGCCTGATAAAACAGGTAACCACACAGAGGATGCAGCAGTAAAGAACATCAAATAGATTTATTGCTTTCCCTTTTGGAGCGATGGGCCTTTAATTCCACAAAGAGAAATGTAGGCTGGTTTCCTCTGGAAAGCACATGACATTGTAATATCATTCACATAAACTACAGAAAGTATGTGCTTGCTTTACTGCCTGATGTAGTTCCAAATTTAATACACAACAAAATTAAAGAGATACTGAAAAATTTGAGAAATATCCTGTCAAAATGTGAAGAGGCAAATGGAATAAGGCAGATAAGGAAGGGGAAAAAGAGGAAGAAGGGGACGAAGAGGAATAAAGGAGGGGGGGGAAGTTTTCAAGTTGAGGAAAATATTAATAGAAAAAAAGAGTCTCTAAGGGGGGGAAATAAGCCCTGAGTCCTTCTGAGAAGCTGTGGGACCGAGGCTGGCAGGACCCAGAGTCTTGTTTGTTCTGATTCCGAAAAACAGACCTGGCCTTTCTGGAGCAGAGGACTAAACCAGGAAACCTCCCACCTTTCAAAACTCATTTCCATTCAGCTGAAATCCTCATGCAAATAATGACTGATCCTCATCAAAACTTCACATATGTAGGTTTTATGGGAATGAATTTCCCTGTCTATAATAATATAAAAATACAATGTTTAGCATGACATTCTAATATTTGGTTTTATTTTTATGAAGACTTTATCGGAGCAGGTTTGACATACAAACATCTGTACATTTTTAACATTGACCCAGTGACCTATTCCTCCATCCACACCTTACCTGCCCTCATAATCTAGCCTGTTCCCCTCTGAACAGTCCTGCATTGTCCAATGGCAAGCAATGTGAAACTTTTATTATAAAAACAAGGCCAATGAAAAATAGCAAAAGTTCTTTGTATACTCTGGATATTAGGGCTCTATCTGAAGTGTGTGGAAAAATGGGAGTTCATAACCCACTTGAATCAAACTATGAAATATGATATATTAAGAACTATGTAATGTTTTGAACGACCAACAATAAAAAAAAGAAAAAAAAATAATAGCAAAAGGTTAATTAAAAAAAACTGTGAAAAGTTAAAAGGAGACTTTGGGACAAAACAAAGCCATCAATGGGTGAAAGCTAGAATGAACCTTCTAGTCCTGATCAGCATGAGTTATACCAGTAGGAGCCCCTGCTGCTCCTGTTTGTCTATTTATCTATCTGGAAATACACATGGAACCACTGGTTCACAAGGGTGGGTCTATGTACATATATTTAAACAGGCTTATTTTCCCCCTGAGTGACTGTATTTTCTATTAATATTTTCCTCAACTTGAGAACTTCCCCTTCCTTTATTCCTCTTCGTCCCCTTCTTCCTCTTTTTCCCTTCTTTATCTGCCTCATTCCATTTGCCTCTTCACATTTTGGCAGAATATTTCTCAATTTTTTTAGTATCTCATTTCTTTAATTTTGTTGTGTATTAAATTGGGGATTGCATCAGGAGACTCCTACAACGGTAACAGGAAAAAGTGAAAGATTGTCCTGGATTGTCTTATAGGTTAAGAAAGTAAGTGCTCAAGAAAACAAAAAGAGTAGATAGGAATGGAGCCATGTCCAAAGGATACCAGAGTCTATCCCAAAGAGCCCTCAGTGGCCAAAGCTGGGACAATTTTGGCCACAAAATAAATCACAAAGAATTGGTTTGAAACCCTAGAAATAAAATAAGTATTCATACTGATATGTCACAAATACACATACCCATGCATATATAGATATCATATAAACCACATAGTGTATTAGCTAATTTGCTCTATCAATAAACATTAACATATGAGTGGTGTATTTGGAATTAACAAGTGGGCATGCCGAGACTCTTGTACCATTATGACATTCAAGTAAATCTCTCTAACATTAGGTTCAGTATTTTATTAAAACACTTCTGGCCAAACAAACCTAGAACCATATGTTCCAATATGTCTCTTACCAGTGATTGAGGGTATACTGCAGCTTTGATTTTATACTAAAACTTTCACATTTCCTATCATTGGATATTTACATGTAGTTGTAAGAAATAATACCGAGAAGTCATTAATATCCAGGGACCACTTAAAAATCTTGTGTTAGCTTTTTGTCATTGTGACCAAAATACTGGAAAGAACAACTTGGAGGATTTATTTTGGCTCTTGAGTTTAGAGGTTTCACTCCACTTCTTTGGGCCTGAGGTGAGCCAGAACTTTATGGCAGAAGGGCATGGTGGCATAGAAGCAGAGAGAGAAGGGACACAGGGGCCAGGGACAAGAATACCCTTCTAAGGCATTGCCTCTGACTCTCTGCTTTCAACTGTGCCCCATCTCCCACTGATGAGGTCATAGCCCTACTGATCCAATCAACTCCCAAAAGTCTCACCTCTGAACATTGCTGCATGAGAGCCGGAGCCTGCCACACAGACTTTAAGGTGCATTTCAGATCCAAACTATAACAAAACTGTAGCATTACTTAACAGACAGAAGATTGACATGAATGCATGAATGCAGTCCCTTCACCAAAGGATCTGTCCTGATGCCCTTTTATAGCCATATTCATCTCCTCCCCGCCCCTACCCCAAGACCTGGCCCATTAATCTCTATTCCATTTCTGCAATTTTGCCATTTCAAGAATATCATTAAAATTAAGTGGTGTGTGTGTGTGGGGGGGGTATTTCATCACAGTTGGCTTTCTGACTTAAAACGCAAAAATTTCTTCGCAGATTCATCCATGTATTTTAATGTAATAGTAATTTGTGCCTTTTGATTGCTGAGTAGTTGTTTTCATCAGCTGTGACTAAAAGACTTGACAAGAACACTTTTAAGGTGAAAATGTTTATTTGGGGGCTCACAAATAAACATTTAGAAGTCTCAGTCCATAGATAGCCAGCTCTAGGTGAGGTAGGACATTGTGGTGGCAGAGTGTGGTGGAGGAGATCAGTTCACATGATGATGATGAGGAAGCAGAAAGAGAAACTTCACTCACTAGATACAAAATATGAACCCCCAAACTACGCCCCCAATGAGCCATCTCCTCTAGCCACACCCTACCTGCCTCCAGTTACGGCCCAGTTACCCCATCAGCGAATTGATTCACTCATAACCCAATTGTTTCTCCTCTAAACTTTCTTGCATTGTCTCACACACGAGCTTTTGAGGGAGACCTCATATTCAAACCATAATAGTAGTATTTATGAGACATTTGCGAAGTATGTGATTTCTTCGTTATATGGTATGCTTGCCAAAACAGTTTTCCCATATAACTACATTATCACCAGCAAAATTTGTTTGATCCAGTTCCTTTGGATCCTTAAAAACCCTTGGTATTGAAATTATGTTTTATTTTATACATTCTCATAGGTGTGCATTGATAATCGCATCGGGGGTTTAGTTTTCATTTCCCTAATGTTAATAGATGCTGCATGTTTTTTCATGTGCTTATCTGCCATTAATATATGGTCTTTGGTAAACTACCTTGTTACATATTCTCCCCATTTTTTAACTAGATTTGTCTTTGATTTTTAATATTTTTAATATTGCACATTAAGATTTCCTTAAATATTCTAATTAGTATTCTTGTATATAGCTTTTCTTTTAAATTCTCTTATCAAAGTGTTTTGGTTAGAAAATGTTTAATTTTGTTTATATACAATTCATCAATTTTTCTTTTTATAAATTATATTTTCAATGTCAAACCTCAGAAGTTTTTGCCTAAGAAAATAAATAGCTCTCCACTAGATGGGCTTGCTAGTAGAGTGGAGGTCACAGAAGATGAACTTGAGGACAGATTGATAGAATTTGCCTGACATGAACAACAATCAGAAAAACAGGCCGGGAAAAAACAAAAAGAGGGAACCGAGCCTCTGGGATCTGTGGAACAGTAACCACAGACACACAGATTCATCATCGTGAGCCCAGAAAGGGACAAGAAAGAATGTGGAACCTAATGGACATCTGAGGAAGTGATACTGTAAAACTTCCTAATATAGCAAAATACCACAGACAGAAAAAACAGAAAACAGATTGGAGTAACCCAAGGGAACCTATACCTAGACACATCATACTCCAACTACTCTAAACCAACGTTAGAGAAAAAAATCCTGAGTACAGCCAAAGAGAAATGGAATTTTACCCATGGAGATCAGCTGTTGGGTCAAACGGGCTGTATCGTCTAAACTCAGGCAAGACTGGAGAAACCGGCACAATAATATTCAAGGTGAAAAAAAAAAATGCAACCATCTCATTTCAAAGTAAGGGAGGAAGGAGCCCATGTAGGCTGCCTTCTGTGTCCTCTACTCCTGGGGATCCAGTGTGTCCCCCTTTCCTTCTACCTCCCAGAGTCCTCCTCTAGTTGGTCCTCAGTTCCAGGTTTTATAGTTTTTTCTTATCGAGAAACTGCTACCTTGACCTCATTGGAAATCTGGTGGCCTTCATTTTAATACTGTTTTACTCCTTTGCTTGTTAATCTGTGAGGAAGTCAAGGGCTATGCATGTCCCAATTGTCTCTGCAACAGGGAAACGTAAGATTTTCTTAGTGGGACGACTTTTAAGTCACTTCTGGTAGAAATGTCCAGAAAATCCCACTCAACCTGTGTGTATCTTCAGGAAAGCAGAGAAATAAAATGTCCTTCCCTGATTCCCCAGAACTTCACCTCGTGTGACCAGCACCACCAGGTCTATGGTAACAGAGGACAGATTGACATTTGCCTCCTGGAGGATCCACAGCAAGGAAACTTGTTAGCTAAAGGACATATTCTGTGCCCTGACTGGGGTACATGGTGCACATGGTGTATCATCACTGAAATCTTCTAAACGATATGATTAAGTAAGGAAATTTTTATTATATATATAATAAAACGTATACTTCAAAAACATAGAGAAAATTTAATGAAATGAAAAAGTAGTAAAATTGAAAAGCATCACCTCTGTAATATTCTAATTTTCTTTACCAGTCAGAATGTTTCTAGGGAGATAATGGTTTTTCTTGTCTCCTTTAGACAGCACCTGTTTTTAACATGGTAAACGGGGAAGAGGTCTCTGTGAGCAGCCCAGCTTCACCCCATCTTACTGAGGCCACACAGGTGTAGCAAACACTGCAGACTGGGGGGCTTACACAACAGATATTTATTTTCTCCTCTTTCAGAGGTTGGGAGTCCAAGGCCGTGGCTCTAGTGCATTGCTCCAGGTGAAACCTCTCTTTGGGACTGGAAGATACAGCCTTCTCTCTGTGTGAGGCCTGCCATCTTTTCATCATTTTATAAGGGCACCAGCCCTGCTGATTAGGGACCCATGCTTCTGATCCCATTTGACCTCCACTACATCCATCCTTCAGCAGAGTCACATTGTGGGTTTCAGTGTCAGTATTTAAATGGGGTGTGGCAATTCAGTTTATAGCAACACAGAACATCATCACAGAGTATAAGTTCTTAATTATGATATCAATATGAATCCAAACTCAGGAAACTGTGTTACTCAGATCTTAAGTTAACCTGATACCACCAAAAATAAACAGAGTTTGCAATAATTTTAGGAAAAAATGCATATTTCTTTCCATATTATTGAGTAGAAAATAAACACAACTGGTGACATGTAGCAACTGATGAATGAAAGGTTTTTTTTTTTCTTTTGAAAATTTGAAACCAAAGAGGAAAAAAGAAAATATTATGTAACTTTATTTGTGTTAGTTTTTTGCAGGCCATGAAAATTGTTTTTCTTCATAGAAATATTTGAACATATTTTGGAAATAATTTTTAAGTGGTTTTAGCAATAGCATTTGTGAAAAATGAAAGAAAATTTACACTTTGATTTCAGTGACCTAAATTTACTTTAGCAGTCATGGTGATTGTGGTGTTCAGAGACAAAGTCTCTTGGGGACATGACACTACCCTGCAGTGTGGGCTCTCAGGACTGTGCCTGGCCTCCGACTATAGAGTCAGGAAACTTTACGTCTTAGGAAGCAGAGCTTCTTAAAGCAAATCATCCTGATCCTTTTTCAAACACATGGGAAAAAAAGAAGAAGAAGAAAAGAAAGAAAGAAGTAACAATTAAACCCACCACTGAAGGATCCTGCAAATAGGACCTAGAGGTCTGCATTCACACATACATTGTGGGAATGGGAGTCTTAATTCTTACTAGGAGGAATGGAAATGGTTTTCCTTTCCTTATTAAATATTTAAAATATATTTCTTTCTAAAATATAATTTTCCACAAATCTAATTTGTGTCACTTCTGAGTCAAAGAAATTATAAAGCCGGCATTGTCTTCTATATACATGAGTGAAAGTGGTCCAATGGGGACTTTGCATGTCATTCTTATGGCTGTGCAAGCAAGGGACATGCCTAGAGCATGAGTGTGCCTGCACGAACACACAGAGATGGATCTTCACACAGATGCCTGGGATGCTACTTATGGATTACAGTTTCCTCTAAAACAAATGTGTAGAAAAGAAATTACCTCTAATTTAGTAATTAGGCTTTACAAGTTTGTTTCCAAATAGGTTATATAAAAGTAAGTCTCTGAGATTACTCAGTAAAAAAATCCCACATTAACAGAAGGATTTGACACTCAGAAGATACACAAGAAGAGTGGAAGAAAACCTGGTGCTACTCACTCACTGCTGGTGTATCTAAGTTTCTTTACAACATGGCTCATTAGTAGTTTATAAAATTATTTTATTTAGCATGACCTACATTGACTGATCTTGATTTTAATCAGAAATGGATGTTGTTTTCCAATAAAAGATCACAAATAGCACATAATGGTCTAGAAAACTTTTCAAAGATGATTAAGAAAGATAATTTTGCATACATTACCTGGAATAAAAGATTCTGGGAGTGTTTTTACACCTATAAATTCAGCTCAAAGTTCTAGTTAAAAAATAAAAAAAAAACAGTCTTAATGAAATAATCTACTGGACTACAGCATTATTTGTTTTTTTATCAAATGCCCTCTTCAACATTCGGCCAGAGAGTAATCACGTTCATTGCTTAGGCTTTCAGGCCCAGTTCTTGGAGGGGGCTCTGGTTCTGAGAAACTCAGGGGATGATCTGGTCCAGGGTGAAGAGAAGGCCAAAGCACCCGGATGAAGTTTTCCAAAGTACGGTGCTGAATAACTGTTTGTGGCATGACGTTAACTGGAGTAAGGAGAATGAACTCCTGCCAGAGCCCACAGTGGCCGGGATATGAAAAACTGAAGTAATCCTTACAAATTTGCTAAAACCCCTAGACTTGAGCATTTTATAAATAGGGTGACCTTCCAATTTATAATCCAAACTGCAACACTTAAGGGAGAGACAGAATGCGATAATTGTGCCAGGATAATTAAAAGTGTAAATCCGCACTTCACCCTAGAGTCAATCTTCAGTAATTGACAAGTTACCGTGTCTCTGATTCGATGTGTCAGTCACAGGACACTTCTGCATTCCAGTGATGACCCAGAGCATGAGGCGTGGCTTCTTTTCATGGTATTTGGGTCTATTTCATGCTGGATGCCACAGCGTCCCCTGTGACTGAGTGAACCCAGATTGGCCCTTGGCTGCATGGTGTTGTTCTGGGGAAGGGAGATGACTGATAAACAAGAAGGGCCACAGGGCCATCCCATTTGAAATGTAAAGTGGAAACTCAAATGTTTTTGGTGACTTACTAACCTAGAGCTTTCATCTCTTGGTGCTTTCTCAATTTTCAGACACTCAGAGCTTGATGAATGAAAGGGAAAGAATTGTACACTGTTTTTAGAGTACGGAGGTAATAGATCCCTTGGTGTCTTTTACACAATGTGCTTAGAGACAAAGAGATGGATTAAGTTTGTCATGCAGAACCTTCGCTTCTGGAATTTTTAATCATAGCTCATTCATGCTTTCTCCAGCCTTTGTCATTCAAGGACATGAACCTTCCTGTGAACTTCTCCGATTTCCCCTCTTCCTCCTCCTGCTCAAATTTATCATGGTCAGCCTGTCGATGGCAACCCAGGGTAATGACTGACAGTTGGATGCAAGAAGACTAAGGAAGGTAGCGCTGTTGATGTCTCTTAAATGTTGTGACCCCACAGGGGAAGCCAGGAGCAGAAAGGGGAAAATACTGCAGGCTCTGGAGTCGGATCCCAGCCACTGTGGGCTCTGGCAGGAGCTAATTCTCCTTCAGTGATAGCTCACTCATCTGCAAAAGGAGGACAAAGCCAAGTGCCTTGGGGAAAGGGGAGGAGGAGTGCAGATGGCATGCATATGAGGTGTCCCATGTACCTGGAACTTTGTAAAGGGAGTAGGAAGGTGACTTCTTTAAATGACTTCTGACTGTGTAACAGTCTGAAATGCATCTACCACATGAACCAGAAAATCTTTCTAACGTCCTCTGGCAAAGACAAATGAGGACTGAAGTTCAGGAAAAAGTTGGCTCATCATGAGTGGCACACATGGCCTCATTTTCTGGATGTGCCTAGGACCCTGTCTCATTCTCCTGGCAAGTGTGACATTTGTGACTCAGAACCTGGCCCTTACCTTGTGTTGCTGATTGTGAAGACAGGTCACAGTTCAGAGTGACATCCCTTTATAAGCACCTTCCCTGGGGATACTACACATGACCAGCCTGTTCCTGGCCTTTGATATGATTTTTCAGTTCTTCTTCATCTGAGTTAAAGTTTGGGTATTTCTTACATGGATATATTCATGCCACTCCTCATTTTCATTTGTCTTTATTTTTCTTGCTCTGAGACCCTCACTACTGTTAATGAATTTTCTGCCTTAGCAACTGTCCCTGGACCAGGTAGCACATAGTGCAGTTGATTTGCACTTAGGGCACTTGGCTCTTAGGGGTCTCCCAGCACAGTCATCACAGTATGGCTTTGATCAGGCTGTTGAAAGTTAGCTCTGCTTCTAGGGGATATACTGAGCCCCAGAGAGCTCTTCTCTTCATAATAAGCAGCCATGAGTTCCCCTTGAGTTAAGCATAGAGAAGATTTTTTGTTTCCTTCAAGTAAATTACCTTTAACCACTAGAAAGCTAGTGATTGTTATTTTTATACCATAAGAGAGTCTATTTCTTGCTTCAAAGCATTCAAATCTGGAGTATTTAAGCAGGTTTAAGTGTCTCCTTTATTAAAAAACATAAAAGCTCATAACATAATTATATTGAAAGAAGAATACTTGAAGATAAGTATTAAGTCAGTAGATTTCATGCAAGTTCATTTCAACATGGAATCAGGACTCTTGGAAGAAAAAGTTCACCATGACAACTGTAGACAAGCTGAAGGTGGTTGTTCTACAGATGGAAAGCAGATTAAGTCACTTAATGTAGATAGAACCAACGTCCTTGTGAGCTATTAGACTGTGAAGCAGTTTTCCTAAGAAACATCTGAGTTTTCACTCTGTTGACAGCACACAGTTCCCTGAAAACTCAGGAGTTCCACTTTGCATTCTGATTTAGAAGTGTCACTCTTATTCCTCCGTTTCCCTCTATGTGTAGGAAAGTTTACACTCTATGAGACATTATCCATGAAATATTTACTTCTTTTTAGTAATCCTGGCTTACAGAATCTGTTTAAAAAGGGTGCTCACTGAACAACCTCTTCAGGTATTGAAGCAGGAGAGGTACCTCCCTAAGCACACACATTTGATTTAAAATGATTTTGGCACAGAGAAGGGATCAGCTTTGAGACTGAAATTCAGTGTTAAACACGTAGATGGGTGTTCCTGCTTCCTGTAGTGGTATGTCTGAATGGTCCCACGGCCCTCGATAAATAACTGATGAAAATCAGTTGAAAACAGAGGTAACAAAGAAGAGTGAAAGCAGGATCTGTCACTTGTCTCATCTCTAATTCATTTTAAATGGATCAATCTGTTGTTTGGTTCTGGGCCAAAGTGGGGGCTGTTTCCCTCTAGTGGCATTTTCCATATTTCTGCTGATTCTCAAGATAATTTGTTCTCATGTACTCATCCTAAAATTATTGACCAAGGTTTCAGATTTTGAGTAAGGTGCTGGGTACAGAAACGAGTAAGATGTTACTCAGAGCCTCACTGAGTTCATAAAGCAGCCATCAATTCTTTGGTAGTAGTGTTCTGTCACTGTGATAAAATCAACGAGATCATCAACTTATAAGGAGTAAAGTTTTACTTTGGCTCACGGTTTGAGAGGCTCCCATCCAGGGTCAGTTGAACCTATTCAAAACCTAACTGGTTTTGAACCTATGGCAGGGCAGAGCATAGTGACAAGGAGCATGTGCTGAAGCAAGGTGCTCCCCTCACACAGCTGGGAGTGGAAGGAGACAGGAAGGGGGGCAAGCGGCAGTTGCCCCTTTAAGACCCCATCTCCAATGGGCTCACTTTCTCCCACCAGGCTCCACCTCTTAAAGGTGAGGACTCCCAACAGAACGAAACTGAGCACTAAGCTTAGGGGGCATTCTGGGTTCAAACTATAGCACAAGCATTAAAAAATAAATAGTATTGCTTAGCCCTGGTCCAAACTCTGAGGAGAGTTCAATGAGCAAAATGCAGACATATAACTGATTTTTTTGGAACTTGCATTTTAGAAATAAGAGCCGAACAAAACAATCATAAAAGTTAATAAGACATATGTCATGTATGAAAATGGCAAACACTATGGTAAATGTGGGAAAATCACAGGTGCTGGGGGGAGAGTCGTGATGTTAGGTAACATTGTTGTGATAGGGGACGTTTGAGCGCACACCTGAAGGAGCTGAGGAAGCTGGTCAGCTGCACACTGGAGGGGATTCTGTCCAGGTGAACAGAAGAGCAAACACAAATGTCTGGAACCTTGGAATCATGCTCAGGAGGACAGGAAGATGACAATCAGCGACGAAGGTGGGGAGTATGGAGAAGTGACAGAGAAGCAATGGCAGACCCAATGGCAGGATTTCAGGTTTGCGAACTCAACATAGAGGGTGGTGATAGTGGTGAGCAGAGGGTTTCCCAAGAGCTCCTGTACTCTGGAGGAATGTCCCCTACTTCAGGGTGCTATAAAAGGTCGAAGGGACCTAACAGAGACTGGAAAAAAGTGAAAAGTCACTGGAGCATTAAAGGAGGAACCGGAATGAGCCAAAGTAATTCTGAAATCAGAAGTGATACTATTGTAAGGAAGCAGAGATAGGAATGAACAGGGTCCATTCTGAGCTGGCACGTTGCTCCTCAAAGAAAAAGAAGGGACACTGTGGGAGTGGTCCAGGAATTGAGCTGGAAAAGCAGGATGTTCTAGAGTTAAAGTCCAGAAGGAGGAAGAAGAACAAAAGGCTGAAGAAGCAAGGGTGGGCCCGAGGCAGGACTGATGTGCTCATGCCCTCCTGGTCTGGAGGCCAGCAGAGCTGTCTCAATGCCTATGTGGATACAACAATGCACATGTTATGTCCAGTGTTTGTATATGGCCTTTGGCCAGGTTGTAAGACGGAAATATCATATAATAAATGATTGTACCTGAAACTCAAGTTTTAGATCAAAACCTGGCTTCCCAAAGAAATGTTTCTGTACCCAGTAAAATATTTATGTTGGAGTTTGAAGATGTCATGGTTGGGATTATAAGAAGCTTAGTGTACCCTTACTCAGAATTTCCTGAAATTGACTGGGAAGAATACCATCCCTTCCAACATGTGACAAGAGGAACAAGTTTGCCTAGAGGACCTGAAGTTACTCATTGCTTCCTAGATCAAAGCTACTGATTAATATCCAAAGACACAGTATTTGTACTCAGGGTAGTTTCTGTAACTTTTCTAAGACTACGGTCTCAGAATGCCCTTTCATAATTATTTAAATCTAACATTTTTTTTTGTTGGGGGTCTTGCGGATTGAACTCAGGGGCACTCAGTCACTGAGCCCCATCCACAGCTCTATTTTGTATTTTATTTAGAGACAGGGTTTCACTGAGATGCTTGCTGCTTTGCTGTTGCTGAGGCTGGCTTTGAATTTACGATCCTCCTGGCTCAATTCAAGATTTTGAGAGAATAAAGTTGATACCACTATCACCAACCAAGTACATATTGCCTAAGAAACAAGATGCTAAGAATCAAGACGAGATTCAAAGGAAAGCCCTTAAGTAGAATGAGAGATGTTCCCTACCCTTCTCTGAGGCCACAGGCAGGGGGAGAGGTACATGTGAATGTAGGTGACATTTTCAGCAGTTTGGATGTGTGTTATGTTTGGGCTCAGAAGTGCCCTCAAAACTTATGTGTTGTAGGCTTGCTCCCCCATGCTGGTATATCCAGAGTGGGACAGTTGAGAAGTGATTAGAAAATGAGGACTCGGACTCCATCAGTGGATTAATCCTCTGATAGGTGAACAGACTACTGGGAGGTGGTAAAAACTGTAGGCAGGTGGGCATGGCTGGAGGAAGTAGGTCAATAGGTGGTGCCCTCAGGGACCATATCTCGTCCCTGGCCCCCTCTTCTCTCCCCCCTTCGTGGCTGCCATGAGCTTAGCAGCTCTCCTCCACCTTGCCCTCCCACCATAAGGCTCTGCCTCACCTTAGATTCATAGGAATGGAGTCAGTGAACCATGGACTGAAGTCTTTGAAAGTATGAGCCCAAAGTAAACCTTTCCTCCTCCAAGATTTCTGTGTCCAGCATTTTGATTCCTGAAAATCTGATTAAAACTGTGTGACAGATTGATTGTGCATGCCCTGATTCTCTTTTTGCCTCTATAATCACACCCTTTTGTCATGTCACTCCAAGGGGGAAAGGAAAGTGCCAGGCAGCTTGCTCATACTGGATATTGGCAGGTGCCAGGGAACAAGTCATCTTATAACCCTGGAAAAGGCCCAGCAGAAGGCGTTCTGTTCTTCCTACTGGAAGGTCTAATGATAGTGACGTCACCTTCCAGAAGTCCTGAGTCCTATGGAAGTCCAAACACTGGCTTCACTGGGCTCTTCTTGAGAAAGAATCTGATGGGAAATGATGTATGTGGGTCCAGATTTACACATGGGGGAGTGGAAGGAGAAGCTCTGGTATTAAGAAGGAACCCAAGAAAAGCATCCAAGATGAGAAGAGTGGGAGAGAAGATCAAGCATATGGGAATGGGGTTCTTATGATGATACATTTATAGGTCTGGAGGAGAAATGAGGAGGTACTGACATGTAGGAAGAGAGTCAGCTGTAACTGGTGCCGCGATGCTGCCAAACTCTCCGAGAAGTCTATTACAGTAAGTGCTGAAGAGTCCCCTAAAGTCTGGTGGGTAGGCATTGTGGATGCAGGGGAAAATGTTTAACTCAGTGGTGGGGAGCCAAAGGGAAATGCAGTGGTACAGCAACCGGAGCTTGCAAAAGTTTTAAAAGCAGATTTTAAGATCTCTCTCTCTCTCCTAATTCATATGAGAACAGATGGAAGATGATGGAGGAGAACACTTGTTCCCTCTCCTAAGGTTTATAGAAAAAGATATATCCATTCATCTCACTGGAAGAAAGAGAGGAAGACTTGGAGCCCCTTACCTGATGGACCTGTGTGCTCTAGGCAGCTCTGCAGCAACAAGTCTGATTTGAGCTCTGTTTTTAAGGGATTCTTGTGCCTTGCCATCAATTTGATTGAAAACTTATAAAGAGAATACATACTTTTTTTTTTTTTTTTTTTTTTTTTTTTTTTTTTTTTTTTTACTGGCTTCTCACAAACAAGAAAGAGGGGAGTTGTTTTCATTTAGTCTTATTTGATGTGCTGATTAAGACTAGAGGGCGCTGCACATGTTTTTAAAGTAGTTGATAGGAAATTCCCACTCCAGCAGAAATAGTTAGAGCTGCAACAGCAAGAAGAAATAATGATAATTAAAAAACAAGGTCCTTAAACAGAAGAGAGCACACAGAGAAAACGGTCAGCCATGGGCCGATAGCGACCTTCTTCCTAGAGGAGGCCATGTGCTCAGATGAAGGCAGGTGGGTCCCTTGCCAGCGGGAACCTGGAAGCCTTCCAAGTCTCTAAGAAGGAAAAGGCAAATCTCACAGCTGAGAAAGCAGAGGACTGCAGAGCAGCGGGGAACCCAGGCCTTTCCCTCCCCTTTACTCTCATAACCATCTGCACTTTCCCACATAGGCAGCAAGTCCCTACAGCAGAGCCTGGAAGCTACAGGTATAAAGGGGCTTATTCCAAACACATTATTCTGTTTTCTTCGTGGGTAGATAAGTTCCTGGGTTTTAAAATTTTTTTTATTTTTAATTTTTTAATTTTTTAATTTATATATGACAGCGGAATGCATTGCAATTCTTATTTTATATATATATATATATATATATATATATATAGAGAGAGAGAGAGAGAGAGAGAGAGAGAGAGAGAGAGAGCGCACAATTTTTCATATCTCTGGTTGAATACATAGTATAGTCACACCAATTCGTGTCTTCACACCTGTACTTTGGATAATAATGCCCATCACATTCCACATCATACCCCAATCCCTTCTCCTCCCTCCCCTCTGCCCTATCTAGAGTTAGTCTATTCCTCCCATGCTCCCAGTCCCTATCCCACTATGAATCAGCCTCCTTATATCAGAGAAAACATTCAGCATTTTTTGGGGGGTGGGGTTGGCTAACTTCACTTAGCATTATCTTCTCTAACTCTATCCATTTACCTGCAAATGCCATGATTTTACTCTCTTTTATTGCTGAGTAATAATCCATTGTGTATATATCCCATATTTTTATCTATATATATATTGAAGGGCACCTAGGTTGGTTCCACAGTTTAGCTATTGTGAATCATGCTGCTATATATGTTGATGTGGCTGTGTCCCTGTAGTATGCTGTTTTTAAGTCCTTTGGGTATAAATCAAGGAGAGGGATAGTGGGGTCAAACGGTGGTTTTATTCTTAATTTTCCAAGAAATATCCATACTGCTTTCCATCTTGGCTGCACCAATTTGCAGTCCCACAAGCAGTGTATGAGTGTACCTTTCCCCCACATCCTCACCAACACTTATTGTTGTTTGTCTCCATAACAGCTGCCATTCTGACTGGAGTGAGATGGTATGTTAGAGTAGTTTTGATTTGCATTTCTCTAATTGCTAGTGATGATGAACACTTTTTCATGTATTTGTTGATTGATTGCACATCATCTTCTGAGAAGTGTCTCTTCAGATATGGAACCTCTGCCTCTGGTGGGTTTGGGGTAAAATTGAGGTTTACCTCAATCATGAGGATCCCTGTTTCTTTTGACTTTGACTTTTATAAGGGTGGGCTGTGACACCAATGGCCAAGTGAAAGGTAGTCTGCAGGGGATCTTTATTAAAAAGAGACCCACAGAAGAAAGTGTCCTCTTGGTTTGATGGATGTGACACCAGCAGGTGCATCATTTTTCATTCATGGAGGAAGCTCATTGAGGACCAAGAGGAAAATAGCAAAGTGCAAGATGGAGTGGATTCAGACTCCCTTCAGCTACTGTGGAGCCACTAAGTTGACATTGTGAAGTTCCAGATACATACAACACTAACCCTGCTCTCATTGTTGAAGCATTTTGAATTACCAACAGCCAGAAGTACTTTAAGTGATGTGATATTTAAATACTTCGTTAAAATATTGGTTATTTTCCTTACCTGAGATATTATAAAGAAGAAAACACAAGGGAGATAAGTGAATGACAGACACCCTCTGCAAAAATTTGAATTCATTTTAAACAATATATATTTTATTTAAAAATTTAAAAGATAGAACCTGGAGAGAGAGGAAAAAATAGAGCTTAAATCTATGATACATCAACATTTTGTGATTTAAGTTGTTATAATTTCCAGTGTTTCTAGTTCTATGAGGTTGAAGAAACTGTATTCCTTATACAAGAACCATGTGGTACCCTTTCATACGTAATTTCTTAGTATTAAATTCATACAGTTTTGATTTGTTTAATTTTTTTCTTTATAAATTTGAAAGTGTGCCCCTAAGCTCTAAGGACCTGGCATTTCAGAAGCAGAAGACTGAAAGAGACTTCTTGATGAGCCGATGGAGTTCTATTCTGCAGTGGAGAAGGGAGCTAAGATACCCAGACTTTGGGAAATGATAGGATGGTGTTCCAGGAAACCCAGAGCCTTTGAAGCACAGAGACCCCTGGACAGTAAGAGGAGCTGTGCAATCGACTCAAGTTATCCACTGAGGATTAAGGTAAGAGGTCAAGAATGTATCCTTCATTGGAAACTCTAAGTTTGTTTGGACTTCTTTAACAATACAGCATAAATTGCATAGCTTAAAACAACAAAAATTTCTCATGGCTACAGGGACTAGAAGCCCTGGATCAAGGGACTGAATGTCCACAGAGGACCCACTGCTTGGTTCATGGATAGGCCTTCATTCTGTGTCCTCACATGATGGAAGGAGAGAGAATCTCTCTTGGGCCCCTTTTATAGGGGCCTCAGTCCCATTCACAAGGGCTTCATGCTCATGATTCAATCACTTCCAAAGAGCTACCTCCTTATACCATCAGTGTAGGGGCAGGATTTCAACACACCAAATCTTGGGGACACAGACTTTCAGATCACAGCACCTTTCAGTAATGCCTAGTAGATGACATCTACCAGTATCCTAATTGAGGCATTTGCTATCCTCTGCAGAGATAACAAAATGCATGATAACATTTTGCATTCTGGTTTCAGAGAAATAACTGCTCACAGTCATGGGGTAGAGCATGAACCTCTGCATCATGTGTATGACCGTGTGCATGGTGCCTATGCAGTGACTGAACTCCATGTCATTAAGCTGAGGAGCTCTCAAAAGTCATAAGTAATGAGTGCCATCCTTCGACTAGATCATGATAGATGATTATTAAAATACATAAAAGATATTTATAGATTTTCTCCTTTAATAAATATTTGACATAAATATTAACAGAAACAAAGATCAAAATAATAGATTGGTGTGTTTTTTTTTTTCTGTTAAAATACAGCTCAACAAGGCAGATAGCCCCCAAATAATGTGTTTTATATGAAAAGCAGGAATGTGCAGAACAACGTGAGCTAAATATTTGGCAACTGTTTTTTTTACCCTGATGTTATACAGACATCTGTTGTGAACCCAGCTTCCCAAGTGCAGCTACCCATGGGCTTGCAGAGGTCTTTGGGGGAACCAAGTCTCTGAGGAGACTCTTCCCAGTTTACGTCACCAATAGTTCAGACACCACTGTAAAGGGAACCACATGCTTCAGAACCAAACTGAGTGGGTGGCTTGGGCCCACCACTTGCTGTGTAAGTGTAAGCAACTTGCTTCCCTGGGCTGAGGGGTTCTGTTGTAAAGTGGAGCTAATGAGGTTATCTGTGAGTTGACACTCTTACAGCATTTATAATGGTGCCTGACAAATAATAGACACTTCATAATATTATCATAATTATTTTCCATAAGTAAATATTAAGTATAATGAACAAAAAAATAATGAACAGAAAACAGTAGCTCCTAGATAATAGTTCTGAGATTTACTGAATAATCAGGAATTTTACCATGATGAGTCTTCATTGTGTTGATATTGAAGTACTACAAACAGGGTGCTTGCATAGGAGAGACTGATTGTCTCACTGTTCTGGAAGTTGGGAATCCCAAATGAACATGTCTGTGGAGTTGGTTCCACTGAGAGCTTTGTGGAAGTGTCTGCTTCATGCTTTCCCTTGCTCCTGGTGGCTGATGGGCAATCTCAGTCTGATCTCTGTCTTCATTTTGACATGATATTTTCTCTATATTGTTGCCTGTCTCCAAAATTCCCCTTTATAAGCAAATAATCTCAAAGTACAGTTACATTCTGAGGAACTGATTGCTTCCCTATGTGAATTTTGAGGAGAAGTACCAATGATTTAACTCAGAAGCACTTCATAACTGAGCTATTTCCTCAGTTCTTTTTAAAATTCTTTATTTTAAGAAGGTTCTCGCTAATTTGTTTAGGGCCTCACTGAGTTACTTGGGCCAACTTCAAACTTGTGATCTTTCTGCCTCAGCCTCCTGTGTGCCTAGGATTACAAGCATGTCACTGCACCAATCCTTCATGTGAATTTTTAAGGAACACAATTCAACCTATAATCACTGAAAATCATTTTGTTGCAATAACCCTACTATCTCATTTCCCCATCCATCTATTTTATGTCAAATGTATTTTATTTATTAATTTCTTATAGGCTCTTTATCCACTCCTTATCATCAATTTGGAGACATTTTCTTCCTTTGTATTATGTTTTTTTTTACTATTTTAATATTTATTGGTAGCTCTAACACTTAAATAAAATAGGAGAAATTCAATCCATTTTAGAGTCCACTCATTATTTGGTCAGTAGTTTGAAAATTGCTAATAAAAATTAAATTTGGAGATGAAGTCTAAACTCAATATTGCATACCAATATCATTCCCAACATTGTAAAAAATTCAAAATTGATTATATTTTATCAAAAATTCATTCAAATAGGTAAAATTAAAACTGGCACAGAAACGTGTTTAAACTTAAAGTTTGAAAACTATGGTTTTGCAATCTCAGGTCCAAATGTTGTCTAAAGGCAGGGTCCCTTGTCCTGAGTGAGCCTTGAGATCTCTCAGTGCTTTCTCCTGATTGGATGAAGCCTACTCACATTGCAACAAGTAATCTATTGCTCTCAACATCTTATGATTTCATATTAATATAATTTAAATATAATCTTTTTAATATATTGGTGTTTGACATGCTGAGTACCATGGCCTACCCACATTTGCATATAACATTAAGCAGCACAATCTTATCTTATTAAATTTGGTTGGGACTCAAGAGGAAGCCATGCTGTGCAGTTTATACAGACAGAAGTGAAAGCATTGGCTTCCTAGGTTAATAATTTATCACCATCTACCACAACATTAAACCTCAGTCTAGTTTTGATATTCTTCCTGAAAAACAATTTAAAAGAATATATTATGGTGAAGAGAAAAAAGGAAAATAGCTTTAAAATTCATCTAAATATCAGTACAATGCTATTTGACCACTAAATAACCTGATGTTATGGTTTGGAGTAAAGTAATGGTTAATTTAACTGCTACAGTGTATCCTGTGAGCTCAATTAATGCAAAATATGGAAACAATGTTCAACAGCCTTCTTAAGGCTCTCATTTGGATGAATGTATGTTAATTTTGATCAGCACGAATTCTCTTTATAAAACATGTGGACAATTGCTGGGCTAAAGATTGTGTTTACTGTCCTGCCAGACAAAGTCAGGTCTGGGTTAGTGGGTGGTCACCTTGCGTGAATGCACCCAGTATTCCAGACATACTGCCCCTGCAGCTTGCCCAGTGGTCCATACCTGGAGTGCTGCCTGGGACAGCCTTCTCACACCCCCATTGTGTTCCTCCTCCTAAAGGCATACCTACAAGATCCTCCTTCTGGGTACCCTTGTCTGATTCTTCTTTCCCGTGTGCTACTCCAGTATTGTCCCTAAACCTCTGTGTAAGAATGCATTCCATCTTGAACTGTAACTACCTCTAACTTTTTCGAACTAGAAGTACTGTTCAACTTGGCTAAAGTTATGAATTCTATTTTTCCCATTCCTTAAGTATTTCAGGTTTATAGCTCAAAGAAAGTATTTGAGAAATCTTTGAAAAATGGAAGCCTACTAATTTCTTAATTTGTATAATCAATCAGAAAGTGTTTATGTCTCATGAACCCACATCTCACTCAAATCACCACAATGGAGAGTTTTATAGCTCATTCACCCTTCTGGAGTTGAGTCAGATCACAGGCCTAGAGTCTTCTGAATGAAACAGAGATCTTATCTCCTTGAGGAAAGACTGTATTACACTGTCAGAAATTAATAGTGCAAATCTTCCTCTTGTTTGTCTCCAAAGGGGCCTGAGATGATTTACCAGGGTGGATGTGCATTGGAAGAGAGAAATTACACTTTGCAGGCTCTAAATTGAGACTTATTGTTAGTTATTTAAAATGCCATGCTCTACTATTCATATTTAGCTCCAGAAATTATTCTAATTCATTCCCTGAACTGTGGAGCAAGGACCAAGGACCATTATTGTAGGAAAGGTAAAGTTGAACTGCTTCTACTTACCAAAGTTAATAAACTAAAAACAGTATCACCTCCTGGAAGAAATGTAGAGATGAAGCCTCTGTCAAGGACCTAAAGGACACAGGGGTTGCATAGGAGATTGAAACTGCAGAAAAGGACAATGGAGTATCATCAATTTAATTGTATGGTGACTCCAATTGTGGATGCTCCTCCAGTTATAGGTTCTATCTAGAAGCAAATTAAAATAGCCCTTGTTACCAGGCATGTGGCTATTAATCTGGTGCATATTCTTGAGCTTTATGTTTTTAAGAAATGATATTAAAATTGTACTGCTTTCCTCTGGCAGGATTAGCACAACACTGTCTTATCTCAAGACCCTCCACCCTCCAGCCCTGTGTAGCTCACTGGGATCTTGATGCCTTCTCCATTCCACAGTACATTTTGCTGATGCTATATATCGGTGCTCAGATCTGGTGAGGACAGAGTACAAAATGTCATAGGCTCCATGACTAGTGACATACCTGAATGTCAGAAACAGGAAATACATACCTAAACATGCAAGGCCCTTCTACCTTGGTAAAATAACTAGAGGCCCGGTGTCCTGGGGGTACATTGAGCTATTTCCTCCAAGGGGAAGGACTCTTTAGATTTGTGGAGTGCTACTTTATCCTAATTGATGATTAACCTAAGGAGCTGTCCATATTGAATGGAGACCAAATAACAGTAATAGGTCCAGAGAGTCACACAAGACCTCTGCTGCTGAGGTCTTATGACCCAGTAGAACCAAAGTGCTTGAAGGGTTTGTGAATGTTGAGAATGCTGCACAGAGCGTTTGGCCAGTCCCTCCAGAATTACAGAGCAAACCTTCAGGATTGGGAACAAAGCTTTGCCTTCTTCACAGATACTCTGTTGTGATATCGTCAGCCTCCTGCAGCCCCCTAGTTGAGAATGTCTAGAAAGTGACCCCTTAACCTGGTCTCGCCTTGGAGGATTGGGAGACATCTGAACTGCAATGAAGCTGGGTGAGCATGGCAGCTTTCTGTTTAAAAGTTGAAGTTATATTGATGCTTAAGACTGAGTCCAAGCAAACCTGAAGGCAAATGTGGCACCAAAAGAGAGACTGAGACCTGCCTGCTTCCTCCTGCTTCCATAAGTGCCCTCTCAGCTCAAGCACACGGCGACACAGGGACTGCCTTAGGAAGAGAATTGGAAGCTGTCTTAAAGATGATTCCTATGATGTGCTGGCTCACCTGAAAGGAGACAGCCCCAACCCTACAGCCTCACTCTGGGACACCCTTCAGCAGCACCCTTCAGGAATCCTGAAGTACTATGACAAGGAAGACCCATTCTGTGGCAGAACTTCAAGCAAGGCCACAGTTACTCCTTTTTTCTGGAAGGAGAGATTATCAGAGGTACTCACCCATAGTAATTCACAAGTAGTGACCGTCAATTAGCTACGTGCAACTTCAAAGGAACAGATTTGGGAAATGGGTGACCAAGGAGTCTATGGAAGAGGTGTGGGGCTGGCCTTCTCTGCATGGTCACAGCATGAGGAGGTTTTTGTCCCATTATTAATATAATGTCTAGAATGTGGGCGGACTGGCTGGGGTGTGAAAAAGGGTTTAAATTAGTGACTCTTAAGTTTAAGTGATTTTAAAAATCACCGATGATTTTTAAAACCTTAATGTATTTTGATTTGCATTTTTCTTACTGATTAATAATAATAAGTATTTTTAAAATTTTTTTGGCCATTTGTATTTTTTCATCGGAGAAATGTCTGTTAAGGTAATTTGTCAATTTTGCAAATGTTCTCTCCCATTCTGTGGCATTTTGTAGGCTTTTTTGTTGTTGTTGTTGGTGTGCTGTGGGTCAAACCTAAGACTGTATGCTGAGCATGCACTCTACCATCTCTACCATTGAGCTGAAGGACTTTCTTGGTCTGATATAATCACATCTGTCTATTTTTAATTTTCTTGTCCGTGGTCTGGGGGTTATTTGAAAAAAAAAAAAAAAAACATTGCTTATGCTGATGTCTTAAAGTGCTTCACATAAGTTTTATTCTAGAAGTTTTATAATTCCAGGCCAGGTCTATGTTTCAGTCTCTCGTCCATTTAAAGTTGATTTTTGTACAAATTGAGAGAGAAGTCAAGTGTCATATTTCTATGCATATATATCCAGTTTTCCCAAAAGAAATTGAAGAAATTGTCCTTTCTTTTTAGCATCTTTGTGGAGAACAGATTAGTTGTAGATTCATGATTTCATTCCTGGGATCTTTATTCTGTTTTATTGGTCTATGTATCTATCTTCATGTCAGTATCATTAGGGAAATGTAAATTAAAACCACTATCAAATATCATCTCATTCCAGATAGAAGAGCCATTATTGAAAAGACAAAAACAAATATTAAATACTAGCAAACATGTGGAGAAAGGTCTACTTTTACACTGTTGGAGTGAATATAAATCAGTACATGCACTATGGAAAACAGTGTGGAAGTTCCTAAAATGTCTGTCCATAGCAAATAAAATTAGCATATCAAAGATCTACCTGTATTCTGATATTTACTTAGCACAGTAGTTACCCAGCTATCCCAAGAAAATAGAATTACCATACCGAAAAGATGTCTGCATTTCTATATTTACCCAGCACAATAACTAGGATAGGGAGTTAACCTAGGTAGGTGTGCATTGATGGATGGATGGATAAATAAAATGTGGCATATATATGCATAGAATATTATTTAGCCACAAAGAATGAAATTCTATAAATTGTAGTAAATGGATGGAAAGAGAGGACACTATATTAAGTGAAATAAGCCAGACATAGGAAAGCAAACACTCCATGTTCTCCCTGATATATTAGAAGCTAAAAAAGTCCAATCTGAATGTAGCACAGTGATTAATCAAGGCTCAGAAAGGTGAGCCAGCAAGGTAATAAAGGAAGGTTGGATAATGTTTACCAAACACAATAGAAAGAGGAATGAGTTCAGGTATTCTGCAGCACAGTGGGATGCATATAGTTCACAATAGCCTGTTGCATATTTTATTAACATCTAGAATAGAAGAGCTCAAAGGATTCAAACATAAATAATTGAAAAGGACAGGGATGTGTCAGTTACTCTGATTTGATTATTGCATATTATATGCATGGATTGAAATACTGCAAACATCACTCTTTAATTTGTGGAACTGTTATATGTTAATAAAAAAACAAAACAGTTCAATGCAATGCAAAGTATTCCTCCACACACACAAAAAGTAAAACATAGATACACTGTGTACCTTTGAGAGGTTTGTGACATTTCTAATCTAGATCATGTCCAGCAATCTTTAAGACTAAAGGTTAAGAAAGTCTCTTTAAACTGGTACATGTCTCTGAAGACTTGGAAATCAACTAATTACTGATTTCAAAGAAAAGTAAACATGCTTTGGAGATTAGTAACCAGTAAGTACCTGGTTAATATATTTTAATGCATCAGAGTCCATTAAATTCCTTTTCCCATCAAGCTCTGTATTTTACTGCTGTTGCTGTTAACACTCCATAATTAAAAGACACAACATCTTAAAAAAATTTTATTAGAGAATTATAATTATACATAGAATTGGGGTTCATTTTAAGAAAATATACATGCAAGGAATTTTATTTCAATACCCATCTCCCCTTCCCTCACATCCCACCCCCGTTATCCCACCTCTATTCTATTAAACTTTCTCTATTATACATATACATGAAGGTGAAATTCCCTTTGATACCTTTTTATATGAATATAACATGATTTTATTAATTTCATTCCATTTCTCTTCCCCTCTTCCTCCCTCTTTCTCATTCTCCTTCTGCCCTACAGACCTTCCCTATATCTTTATGATATCTGATTCCTCCCCCTCCTACCTTCTTTCCCTTATTTAGCTCTAGCTTCCACATATGAACAAAACATGCACCCTTGATTTTCTAAGTCTGGTTTATTTCACTTAGCATGATTTTCTCCATTTCCATCCACTTACTGGCAAATGCCATTATTTATGCTGAGTAAAGCTCCATTGTGTATAAATACCACATTTTTCTTGATTCATTCATCTATTGATGGTCATTGGGGTTGGTTCCATATTCTGACTGCTGTAAATTATGCTGCTGTAAACACTGCAGTGGCTGTACTACTACAGTAGGCTGAGTTTAGTTGTTTTGGATAAACACTGGGGAGTAGGATAGCTAGGTCATGTAGTGTCTCTACTCCTAGTTTTGTGTGGAATCTCCACACTGCTTTCCAAGGTGGCTCTACTAATTTGCAGTCCCACCAAGAATAATTTGTACATTTCCCCCACACCCGCACCAGCATTTGTTATTATTCATATATTTGAGCATTGCCATTCTGACTAGAATGAGATAAAATTTTAGTATAGTTTTGATTTTCATTTCCTTAATTACTAGAGATGTTGAACACTTTTTCCTATATTTCTTGGCCATTTTTAATTTCTTCTTTTGAAAAATGTCTGTTTAGTTTTTTTGTCCATTTATCAATTGGGCTATACATTATTTGGCACTAAGTTTTTTGAGTTCTTTATATAGTTTGGATGTTAATTTCCTGTCAGACTAATAGCTGGCAAGGTTTTCTCCCATTCCATTGGCTCTTTATTCACTCTTCTTTACTCTGATGTGCAGAAGCATTTGAATTTGATGGTATTCCACTAAAAACCCTTGGTTTTTTATCTTGAGCTTTAGGAGTCTTGTTCAGGAAGTCATTTCCTGCATCTATATGATGGAGTGTTGACCTTCTGTTATCTTCTGGCAGTTGCAAGATTTCTGGTCTAATTTCTAAGTCTTTGATCCATTTTGATTTGACTTTTGTGCAGGGGGGAACAGAATTAAATTAATTATTCTGCATATGAATATCATTTTCAAAGCACCATTTATCAAAAAAGCCAAGTATCAGATAGCTATAAAATGTTGTTTATTTATATAGCTTCTATTATATTCTATTGGTCTTCATGTCTATTTTGATGCCAATACAATGCTATTTTTGCTTCTATTGCTCTGTAGTATAATTTTAGATAAGATATAGGGATGGAGCATCATTTTTCTTGTTCAGAATTTCTTTGGCTATTTGAAACCTCTTGTTCTTCCAAATAAATTTTAGAACTGTTTTTTTTTCTAGTTTTGTGAAGAATTTCATTGAAATTTTGATGGGGATTTCATTGAATATATATATCAATTTTCACCATATTAATTCTGCCTCTCCAAAACATGGGAGGTGTCTCTATCTTCTGAGGTCCTCTTCCATTTCTTTCTTCAGTTTCTATAGTTTTCAAAGTAGAGACCTGTCACCTCCTTGGTTAGATTAATTCCCAGCTATTTCTTTCCCTACCTCTCTCCCTCCTTCCCCTTCTATCTTTCTTTCAGGTTGTTTTAGTCAGATTTTTCTTTGCTGTGACTAAAAGACCTGACCAGAACAATTTTAGGGGAGGAACAGTTTATTTGGGGGCTCTTGATTCCAGAGGTCTCAGTCCACAGACAGTAGGTTCCATTCCTCGGGGATCCAGATGAGGCAGAATATCATGGTGGAAAAGTGTGGCAGAGGGAAGCAGTTCACATGATCAGGAAGGAGACAGAGGGAAAGAGAGAGACTCCATCATCAGATACAAAATATATATCCCAACAGCATACTCCCGAGAGACCCACTCCTCTAGCCACACCCTACTTGCCTTCAACTTCCATTCAGTTGATCCCATCAAGAGATTGATTCACTGATTGGGACTCTCACTTGAGCTTTGGAGGGCACCTCACATCCAGACTATAACAGGGCAGTTTGTGAAAGGGATGGTTTTCCTGATTTCTTTCTCAGCTGAATTGCTGTTGGAGTACAGAAAAGGTATTGATTTTTGAGTGTCGAGCTTGTATACCTCTACTTTTCTAAATTCATTTATGAGCTCTAGAAGTCTTCTAGTGGAATTTTTTCAGTCTTCTAGATATAGGATCATGACTTCTGAAAACAGAGATGGTTTTACTTTCACTTTTTAAATTTGTGTCCCTTTAATTTCCTTCAATTGCCTGATTGCCCTGGCTAGAGTCTCAAAAACTGTATTGTATAGAAGTGGTGAGAGTGAACACCCTGACCCTATTCCTGATTTTAGAAGGAAAGCTTCAGTGTTCCTCTATGCAGTATGATACTGACTATGGGTTTGCTGTCTTAATGTTGAGGTAAGTTACTTCTATGCCTAGTTTCTCCAGTGTTTTTAAAATTAATGTTGCTATATTTTATCAACAGCCTTTTCTGCATCTGTTATGATGATCATAGGAACCTTATTCTTAATTCTATTTAAGTGGTGAATTATGTTTATCGATTCACATATATTGAACTGGCCTTGCATCCCTGGGAAGAAGCCCACTTGATCATGGTGTTTTAAAACTGTGTATTATCTTCTTAATATGTTTTTGAATGTGGTTTGCTAATGTTCTGTTAAAGATTTTTGCACCTATGATGATAAGAAGAAACACAACATTTTACAAATGACCTTAGAGATCTTACTAATCTTACTTCCCCTGTCGTGGGTATTACTGATGAAGATATAAACCTAAAACAAAGTCAGGTGGCAGAACTATGACACATTTTTAGATATGGAAACAAAAATTATAACTAACATTTATATTGTACTTATTTCCAATGTGAAGACACCATGGAAAGTGCCTTACAGGTATTCAATAAAGTAATTCTCACACAGCCCTATTAATATCATCTCCAAGGGAACTAAGTCTTGATAAATTTTTCCCAAGTCACAAGGTTGGCATATGATGAAAGTTGTAAGTATAGGGTCTGACACAGATGCTAGGAGCCACAGCCAAGTAATGTGATGCATGGCACTTTCGGTTGTAAGGTGAGGCCAGCTAGCCATGGAGATGATATGATTATGTTAAGATTTACATTCATATGGATATTGCTACGGGACTCATGTTACGGGACTCCTGGAGAGTTCCCATTGGTTGGGGAAGTACAGTAGGAGGGAATTCCGGGGGAGGTCCTGGTCCCCGGTTCCAGTAGAACACCACTGCGTGGGTGGACCGGCTTCTTCCCGGACGTGTACGGGGTATTGGCGGCATTTTCAAAAATAAAGTTTTGTTCCTGCTTGAGTGGCTCGTGATTCTGTGCCCAGCCAGACTGCGGCACACAGACTGGTGTTAAGGGCATCATTTACAGCCATTTCCTTTCCTTTCCTCATTCCTTCTTGTGGAACTATGAAAAATTGGGCTCTATATATGTAATAAGAATTGTAATACATTCTGCTGTCATATATAAATAAAAAAAGATCAGAACCTGATTTTCCTAACTTACCGACTTTTCTATTCTTGAGCCACACCACTACCTCCCATGCCTCCTTCTCTCCCTTCCCTCAATCTGATCAACATTAGTTGATGCAGCACCTATCCCTGACTAGATGCAACTTACTTACCTTTGTTATTTTATTATTTTTTGGACTAGAAATCAGATATTTCCCTTGAGCATATCTCCATAAGAAAAATTACTTAAATTAAGGCCTTTTAAAAACTTTGTTATGGCTTCATTTCCTCCCCCACGTTTCACTGTACAATATTTTCTACCAGTTGAATAGTTTTCTGCATAACTCTAAGAGTATATTTAATCCTTGTTATTTTTTCTTTGCTTTGCATTCCCTTTAAATGAGATCAGCTAACTTGATTTGACATGAAATAATAAACAAATCTTCTAAAAAGAGTATCATTTTACTCTTTCATGAAGGATTCCAACAAGCGTTTAGTGGTTATTGCCGCCAGCATTGTGTCTAGAAGAATATTGCAACCCTGCAGCCAAGTTAGTGAAGAGCCTGCTTCTCCTTCCATGGATACATTTCTTAACCATTTTATTATAATTCCAGGACTTTGTTGTAGTGGGTAACTAATCCAAGCCTGCGTACAAAATAAACTAACACTGTATGACCAATAGTATCTGAGAAAGGGAGAGTCTCCCTCCCCTCCCCTTCTAGTCAGCTCTTCTCTGGAAAACTAATTAGCACCATTCACTCCTACCTTTTGGATTGTAAATGACTTCCCCTAGGATCTAACCACTTTTCTTTGAAGGAAGGCCCAAGGCTAGAGATTTACCCAAAGCCTTGTAAGAAGAGGCACTTCCTGCATATAACACCCTGATTCTGTAACATGCTTCCTAGTTGAAAATCCTTACACACAATCATATATGGGGTTTGAAACTCCATGTAGAGCCATGCATCATTGTAGACTAGAAAATCTGTAACACCAGATAACCTATCAATGTTGTGAAAAATTGGTGATGGGCACTCAGAATCTTGAGTGCTGATCTCCTTTGGTCCCCAGGGTCAAACAACATTTGATTTCTCTTCTGTGCCCTTTGCTGCTTCTTGCCTGACTCCTGCAGAACTGCCACTTTATATCCTTTGTCTTTAGATCATCATGGAAAAAAAAGTTGGAACATTGCTTCTTATAAAGGCTTCACAGACCCCCAAACATCAAAATTTCAAACATGAACTTGATCAATCTAATTTAAAAAGTTATAATTAGTTTGCTCTGAAATTAATGAAAAAAATAGGGGCTAAGTAGGTTTAGCATAAAGTCAAGGAGTTAACATTTGTTCTGTAAAGTCAAGGAGATAACATTTGATCTGTGAACATGAATTAAGAAAATTCAACAACATTATGGATGAAAAATATTCAAAATGAGGGATCAACATATTTCCTAGTTTTCTAAACAAAGGGTAGCTGTTGCTGGCAAGGGGTTGACTTTTTCAAGTGATTTGATTAATTGCAAATGTGACTGGGTAAAGTTTTTATTTGATGAGGAGAAAGAAGTTTCTTCTATTGCAACCATGTGATGGTTAATCTGGATTAGCAACTTGATTGGATTGAGAGATGGCTAGGAAGCACCCAGGATTAAGATTCTTCTGAGTGTCTCCGAAGGTGTTTCTAGAGGCCATCTGTATGTGGGACAGCAAACTGAGAGGGGGGATGCATCCTGAATGTGAAGGCACAGCCCAATTGCCTGGGGTCCTGGAGAGAACAAAGGCAGAAGAGGAAGTCACAGCAGAGGCAAGCCTTGTTCTTCCTGGGCAGGTGTGTCCACTGCTGCTGCCGTCACCCATGTGCATCACACTCAGTGTATTTAGTCCTCCAGTGTGGACTTTCACCATTGGCTCTCCAGGAGATCCAGGCCTTCAGTTTTAGACTGGGGCTGCACCAGTGGTCTCTCTTGGTCTGAGGCTAGAAGTTTCTTGGGTACTACGGCGTCTTTTGACTGTTTGGACTGTAGATGGCCCTTGTGGGGCTATTCAGTTTCTGATCCAATGCACCAGTCTAAGAAATCTCCTTGTATAATTATGCATACATACACAACTTGTTGGTTCTGATCCCTCAAGAACTCTAATAAAAAGGACTCCGTTTCTACTGGATTATCCACTGACTTTGCTCAGAAAGGACAGCAACATGTTGCTCTGGAGTTTTGTAAAAATAGAAAAAATCTTTTAGTACACCTAAAGTATTTGAAACTCTCTGAGACCTTATCTAATTTTTCAGTGGGGAAAATTAGGAACATACATCAGAGCACAGTCACACATTTTTATAATGAGAAGTAGTTTCTGATAAAGACTAGGGCACTGCACACTTGGATTATCCATTGAAGACTCAGGTTAGAAATTATCAGTTGGGAGATTTGGATTATCTTATTTTTAAATTGGTTGTTGATTCAATTTTCAGCCTAGAAAATTCTGTGAAATACTCCAATATCCTTTGTGGTAACTTCTCTCAATTTTTTTCAACTCACGCTCCTAGTGCTGCATTAGTCAGACCTGGTGAGTTTAATCATACTTTCCTCAATACAGAGTCTGTGAATATCTGTGAATTCTTTTGAGTAAATTTTGGCATTCAGCCATCGGGCTTCCTAAGTTACTTTGGGAATCCACATGCTTTTGAGTCAGAGTTTACAAAGCAGTCACTAAACCAGTATTTGACAGATTTTAGGATTCAAAATGAGATAAAGCAGCAAATATTCTATTCTTTGTTATTCCTGTTTGAAGAATTCTATCATTTTTTCCCCTTCCATTTCAAAACCTTTGTTGCAAAACTCCTGTAGATTATCAGGCAGTTACTCTAATGAAGTGAATTCTCATAGCCTACTGTAAAGCATCCATTTATCCACCTGTTTCACTGTTTGGTTCACCACTCTCTCCTGACTAGGTACTTGAGAAAACAACGGCGAACGCAAGATCCTTTTCATTTTCTGCTCAGAAAAAAAAAAAAAAAAAAAAATTACAGTAGATGTGAAAAAAAAAATCTCACCTCCAAAGATGCTGGTTTTAATAAATAGATAAATAAAGGACACAGGTGAGAGCTATGAGCAGGATGCACAAAGCAGCCAGAGCTCCACACGTGGCGAGACCAGCTGAGTGAAAAGGTCCCTGTATAATGGTATCAATGTCGTGTCACCCTCAGGTTGCCTGTTTTTTTAAAAAAAGAATACACAAGTATAAAGTCCAGACCCAAACAGGCCTGGCGGGACGCAGGGACGAACCAGGAAGGCGGAAGGAAGGGACTCGTGGAGGCCCCATACTTGTTGGGAATGAAAAAACCCTCACCTTTCTCTGCCAGTCTCCCCAAGACGCCAGTGACCGACCCTGTCGCCATAGAAACGCCAGCACGGGGCGGCCGAGTAGCTGGGCCTATGAGCTCGGGGAGAAGCGCCGCGCCCACGCCGGACGCACAGTGATTGGCCTCGGCTCCTCAGACCGAGCATCCTATTGGTCGCA
This sequence comes from Spermophilus citellus, assembly GCF_964194105.1. Classification (NCBI taxonomy): domain Eukaryota; kingdom Metazoa; phylum Chordata; class Mammalia; order Rodentia; family Sciuridae; genus Spermophilus; species Spermophilus citellus. Next base: position 281,674,631 of record NC_138182.1, on the reverse strand, counting down.
GGTGCAGACCTCGCGCTGTTGGTCAGTGCGCGCGAGCGAGCGCAGGGTTGGCCTAGGGCACGTGGTCCGCACTCCCCAGGGCCTGGGGGAGGGGGGGCGCAGCGTTGGTGGAGAACCCTGTGGCCCCGATCCGGGTTTAGCCCACTCCTCTATCACTTGCGGGGAAGGGAGGTGCCTGAGGTCTGCGTGGCCCCTGCTTGCCCGCGTTGCCTCCAGTGCGGGAGTTGAGGCCGGCGGTCCTGCTCGCTGTCTAGACTCCTGGGAGCGAGGAGTGGCTCTGCCAGGACCATCAGGCACGTGTGAGCGAGGTCTCCGCAGACCCTACCCCTCCCCTCGGGTGGCGGTCCCTCATCTGGACTCTGGGTAGTGCTTACTGAACAGGCAGTCGGGACAGCAGCCGCTGAAGTGACAGACTATTAGTGATACTGGGCAGCAGGGGTGCACTACCGCATCTGGCAGCGTCGGCAATAACTGTCTATCCCCATCGTCGTACTATTTTTGAGACAGTATTACTAACTTATTTAACAGATATTGAACACCAACTGTTTGCCAGGTGCATTTTCTTACACCTAGCATTGTAGAATTGGAATAGGTTATGCAGTGATTTTATTTTTTAATGCATTGCCTACCAAAACTACTAACCGTTTCCTTTCTTTAAGAATTAATTTGCTCTTAGATAATCAGAAAAGCATAAACTTAATTTTAACTACTCCTTGGTGGCAGTTCAAAAGCCTAAATCATGTTTTTGAGTTTTAATCTTTCCTAACAAATCTTCCCTGACAGTTGCCCATATTTAGACAGTGTATTGAGTTTGGAAAGTGTATGAATAACCTTCTGTGCAAAAGCATGCATCAAATAGTTAAAGTGTTTATTGTGTCAGAAATATTTTTCAATGATAATGTATACTCTTTGAGCAAATTGGCATGTTCACTGTATTTCACCATTAAAGTTTAGGATGAAATTGCCATCAGGAAACTTACAATTCTAGTTGAATTAACTTTGGGTTTCTTTTTCAAAAAAGAGAAAGAAACAAAACAGCACATTTAGAAGTATTACATTATCACAGATATGGTCTAACTTCTTTTATCAGAGAGATATTATTATCTCCTTTTATAGATAAGGAATCCAAGACCAGGTCAGTTAATAGCTTACTCAGTTACACATCTAACAAATTGTATACACTGAGACACAAATCCTTGTAGTCTAACTCTGTATTCAGACTTTGAACTGCTATATTTCTAAATTTGGGGTCAATTTCTGTGCTAACCTTAGTATAATGGTGAATGTTCATATTCATTCTCTCTACTAGCTTTTGGAGTGATTTCCATTGATTCTAATTGGAAGGCTAACTTAGCATATCTCCAGTAGAGTGCATACAGATGTATCCTACTCTAGAATATTTGTGTCTATATTGTATTTTTAACTGACTTCTTCTGTTAATTGGGGGTCATTGCCGCAGTCTTGGCTGGGCACAGAATCACGAGCCACCACACACCTTGTAGATTCAAACAGCAATCTTTATTCCCGAACTCACACCGGCCTCTACACACGTTCTGGGGAAATCCCAGTTCTGCCGCACAATTCACGTCCCATAATACTTTCTCAATTCCACGAGAACTCAACGGGAACTCAGGCAGCAGGATATGCCCTATTCCCAGCAGCAAAAACCTTAAACCTGGAACTTCCCTAAACCCAGATTGTCTTAAACCGGGAACGCCTTAAACCCAAATTATCCTAAACCGGGATACTTCCTAAAACCTGCAGGATACACCCTAAACCTGGATACACCCTAAACCTAGATCCACCCTCGTCCTTGAGCAGGGTCACCTTTCTCAAACACACATGCAATGTCACAGCGAATTTCCAAGGCAAGTCCATTTAACATGGGGTACGCTGGCAAGGAAATTTCGATGCGTCATTCCTACTTGGCAATGGCCCTCAGCATGTGTCTATATTGTATTTTTAACTGACTTCTTCTGTTAATTGGGGGTCATCTTCCTGTTCAACATATGGGAACATTTTATAATCTTTGAAGGGTCAAAAGAATTCCAAGGAAAGATAGATAATTCTTCTCTAATTTTACTAAAATAATTTTTAGTTCTATTTTTGTGTGGACATTGTTGCAGCCTTAAAGATTTAAGGAACTTGCTATCTTACAGGCCTTTTTGTTACATAATAAGCATTCTATTTTCTTTTCATGTTTTCAAAGCTACATTGCATATTGCAAACAAAGTCTGCTCATCCCTTATAGACTTGGTATAACTGATAATTCTTAAATCTTTCTTAAAGAAATGGCCAGCCGTGACCTTGTGGTGTTGTTCTTTGCTACAGGGGAATTGTTTATTCTGACTTTGGACATCCCCATCCAGTTAGTGTAGAATATTGATGAGAATTCATAAAAATCACCTGGTGTTCTCACCAGGGCCATTCCTCAGGATGTGTCCTTGGGAGAATTTTAGATTGTACATGTTTAAGCCCCACATTCCTAGAGAGTCTGATTCAGTAACTTAATTTTGGGGCAAGGGCTGGGGTTTTTGGCTGGGAACTATTGATGTCAGGTGACACAAATAACTTCCTTTTTTTTCCTGCTAATCACCTGGCTTTGAAGCCATAACTTAATTTTACAAGTCATGTGAAGTGGCATTAATAAGATACTGGTGCACTGGAGATAGTGGGAGTGGGCCTAGGACTGCTTATGAACTTGCAAGTTTATTACCAAAGGAGTTCGAGGAAATGTGTCATGAAGGAGGGAGCTCAGTACTACATTTGGGTTGAAAGTAGGTGTCACTTGGTATCATGATGTTCTGGTCACCCTCTGTCACTGCTACCCAGTCGTGTTTCTGTACAAGTTACTGCCCAAGGGGACACAGCACCTGGAGCAGTTTTATATTCTAAATTAAGCTAATGTGTGTTTAGACATCCCATTTTACTGTTTCAGACAGCTAAAGCTACAGTTGCTAATAGATGCTTTTGTACCAGAAGATGACATGTGAGCCACTTAAGTTTTCAACTATGGTTCTTCAAAACCTATGCCACCAGTGTCTTGTAAAACTTGAAGCCAAGAGAAGACTATCTGACAAAGGTGGAGACTAGTCACCTGAGCAGAATTCTACCAAGACATGGGACGTGGCAACTGAAAGACTTTGGCTACCTTGGGAAGACAGAAACTCAGAGGGGCTGAGGAGGAGATGAAGAATGAAACAAAAAAGCAATTTTTGCAAAGTAATGTGCTGTGAGGTGCATCTTACAATCAGATTATTTTATTTAATGCATACTAAATGCCATGTACGATTTAGATGTTGAGGGATAAAGGGTCAGCAAAGTGGCACACGCCCCTCTGCCTCAGGGCACTTGCTGCCTTTGTGGGAAGCCACACTCATAACATGATAACACAAGACCACAGGACAGGAAGTGCTGTGAGGGGTGCCTGAGCACACAGGAAGGGCCCTTCACCCTGTCTTGTGAGTTAAAGGAGACATTTACATCTTCAGTAAACACATAGTCAGTCTTCAGTGAGTCTCTATTAATAATAGCAACATTTACATAGCATAGTTTTCGTTTTAAGTATTAACTTTTTTTACACAATCATATTCCCATGTTACACAAAGGAATATTGAGGTATAAAAAGTAATGTGACAAAGATCTTATAGCCCTTAAGTGGCAAAATTAGTATTTGTATCCACATAGTTAGGCTTCAGTTTGTGAACTTAACACCACGCTGTGCTTCTCTCCATTTTTACTCCCTCAGATTTTCCTTTCTTCTTGTGCATGTGAATGTAGATATAGGAATGACTGCTTGGCAACTGAATGAAGCCTTTTCCTGAAGATGTAGCTAAGAGAGCTACAGCTATGTCAAGTGCCAACTGAGGCTGGGAAATATTCCAAGATGAGGGACAAGAGGAAAAGAGACTTGCTGATGTAAGAAAGCTTGGTCCTTGAAGGACAGTCAGGTCTGGCAGGATACCTGGAGAGATGATGGTAAGGAATACCAGGTGACCAGGCTAGCAGGGTGTGGATCCTGAGAGTCCTTAGACTCCTATTAAAGAGTTCAGGTTTTGCCCTGGGGCAGTCAGAAGCTCTTAAATGACTTTAAGTACTGGGAGGACAAAACTGGATCAGCCACCTAGAGCTCTCGGTGGCTATAGGCCTCAGGTAAGTGGTGGTAAGAGCCTGTGTTTTCCAAATAACATGGAGAGAACCCAGTGGTGATCTTGGAATCAGAGAAAGTAGGATTCTTGGAGTTAAAGGATTTGGTAAGAGATTTGGCATAAATTTTTATATACTAAAAGGTTAATCTTTCTTTTGTTTCTTTCCTAGAGGTGATAAATAATCACAGAGATGCTCGTGGAAATATCAAACATAGTTGCAGCTAAAAAACTAGAAGCAATGAAAATGTTGATGGTTCTAAGTGTCCTCCAGGACATTTGGCGGTAAAAGCAGAAATTAAAGGAAGAAAGGGAAAGCTTTTGGACTGAAGACTCCACAAAACACTTTTCTGAAGCACTTAAAGACACCTGGGTGGTATATTTATATTGGGGAAGTGCATAAACCCTAAGTAAAATATAAAGGAACCCCTCCTGGTTTAATAGTACATGGTCACCATCTGTCATCTCCCTCATGGTGCCCACCTGCCCTGTCCTGCCCCATGAGCCCTGTCAATGGTAGACTCTCTGAGCTGAAAGATAGAACTCACCGCCAGGCAGCACCTTATGGAAGCCTTCACTCCTGGAGAACTTCAGAGACTTTGAGATGTTCACAGTAAATGCTGACACACATCTGTCCTGGCCACCCCCTGATCCATACCTAGATTCTGAACTGAATAGAGGGGTATTGTACTCCTGGGAGCTTAGGCTGCCAATATTGTTTGAACCAGGGGAAGGGATTTGGCATTTCTGTAAGATATCCCCTTCAGATTCTATTGAAATTTGTATATATTCATTAAATTAATAGTCACACACTAGATTACATATGAATAATAGCATTTTTAAACAATATTGTCAAAGCCAATTTTCTGATAAGGAGCTGCTTATGAAATTCATTATTTTATGAGACTGGAGAACTCGATTCTAAAATTTCACTCTGGTATTTGTTAAGATTTACTTTTAACATTAGCTGTGGTTGACAAGACTGATGTCTAATTTCTATCTTTCTAAAAGTGTATTTTATTTCAGGGCAGGTTTAAAATAGCCTGTGAGGTGCACACATATGCTTGATAATAATCAGACATGTGCAGCTCTATGTGGGGTGTGGCTGATACTTGTGTTATAGACAGGGAAACTAGTGCATGCCTGAGCACATAGGGCTAGTTACGGCACCAGGAGAGCCACCAGGTTTCAGTTCCATGCTGTTGCGCTGGGCTGCATGGGGAAAGAGATCACCTGAGAGTTGATGCTGCCTAAACTTGGGGTCCTGAATAGCTTCTAAGCCCACATGCAAAATAGCCTTGCTTCATCTCTTCCTAAAATGCAGACAAATACAAAAAGTATCTAACTTACCGGTAGGTGAAAAATGTATAACATATAAACCTTGTTTCATATGTTATATAAGGTGCCGCAGTCGGGCTGCAGCAAAATAACCCGGGGGTGACGAACAACTTGTGTACATTGATACAGCAGGAGTGGGAGCCGTTTATTGTAGGACAGGAGGGGTATATATACATTCCACAAGCTTATCTTAATTAACATAAACTAGATACAGCAGTCAACCAATAAGGAATCTCCATACTTAATGGCTTGCTGGCGTTACTTCACAAACCACTCCCTCTGGCAAAATGCCAGGCGCCGTCCTGACTTGTTTACAGACCCTAACAATAAGGTTTATATGTAAAACATATAAACCTTGATTTTTAATAAATCCTTAAACTATTTTCCTCCATTTATGTCTTTATTGTACAAGTCCTTGAAATAATGTCGGTAGTCCTCTGCAGTACCTATAATGATCCACTGTAAATAGCTAATAAGAGAATAACTTCTATAAAGTAGTGAATGAAGAGTTTGGAAGTTCCAGTTACTGTCCATCATATCGAGTGTCAGCCCTTGGGCTGTGCTTTTTTTCCAGAGGCGATGAGTCAATGGAAGATGTAAGGTGAGGGCACTGGTGCTCTATGGAGGTGGGGCTGCTGGATGTGATGGGGGAGAGATGCTACAACTTGGACCAAGCCAGTGGCCATGCAAACAGAGAAAAGGGCAGAATTTGGAGATGCAGAATGTCTAGACTACAGATTTGGTATTATTCACTAGGAACAAATTACAGGTAATGAAACAACAACAACAACAAAATTTGGAGTCAGAAAAACCCATGTCTCCAAATACCTGTGAGCTGCTTCCTTCACGCAGTCTTGGCCCAGGTTTCCTGTCGGAGGGGACTCCCTGAACATGAGTGCTCCACCAATTCCTCGGGGCCCACCCACAAGTTCATCTCAGCCCTCTTGCAGTGGGTGGGGGCAGGAGGAAAGTTGTGACTGCTTGGTTAGAATCCGTAAGAGAGCACCCAATGCTCCAGCTGTCCTCCGCTGCTGCAGCCCTGTGGGGGGGGACTAAGGAGGTTGCCACCTCTCAGCTGGTGCAATCTCCGTCCACCTGTATCCCTGGGTGACTAGAGCAACCCCAGTGCTGGCCCATGGTGGACATAGAGTGTGGATGGGAAACAGGCTTATTCCGAGCACTGGGGTTCAGGAGTTAATGATTACCCCAGCACATGGCACCGGACCTAACGTAGGCAGGGCAGCGCTGCCCGTGCCAGGTGTCTGGCTCCCTACCTGCCTTAGTTCTCATGTAGCACACACAGGCTTGTTCAGGGCTCCACACTGTTGGGGACCGCAAAACAAGTCAAGATGGCGCCTGGCAGTTTGCCAGGAGGAGTGGTTTGTGAGGCAACACCACGGAGCCATTAGATGGTGAGGATTCCTTATTGGCTGACTGCTGTATCTAGATGATGTTAGTTGAGTCAAGCTGTGTGTAATCAGTTAGGTATATCTACCTTTGTTGTCCCGCAATAAAGCGGCTCCTGCTACCTTGGGTGCCAGCTACCTTGAGTTCCTGCTCAGTTCCCGCTGAGTTGCTCTGCAATAAAGCAGTTCCCGCACCTCCAGGTTATTTTGCCCAGCCGGACTGCAGCAGGACACCTCTCCCCACCCCAAGCTCTGAAACTGAAGTTGTGTGCCAGGCCAAAAGAGACTGTCAGGCCCATTGGCAGTTATCAGAAATGAAGAAAGACTCTCTGGCCTTCATCTCTGTTTAGGGAATCTATTCGGAGTGATTTTGTACATTTTAAAAATGGCTTTGCATTTTAAATGATGATACCTATACAGTATTTAGCAGAAATTTCTTACTAAAATCACTGAGTTTGTGCAATGAATCCAGCACCTCCTATGGAACGCTGCCCTGGCAAGTCACCTTTGTGGCCTGATGTGATCTTTATTACTGAACTCCTGAGAATTCCAGGGGAAATTCATGCAGGGAGGTGAAAAACGGGAGTCTGTCCCTTCGGGTTTACTTTGAGAGGTCCTCTGTCTTCTGGCCTCCCTTAGCCCTGGGGGATTCCTCTATTTCCTCCTGAAAGTCCTCAGTATAAGGGATAAATAGACATATACCTGGACCCATGGGAGAGAATTAAAGGAAGGTCATCATTTTATGTTGAAAATGTCCAAGTAAACAACATAACTGCTGTTGAGGACCTGGTTTTCGTTTCCCCTCCAGGGCCCATATTTGAAGAAAATCAGGTTTCAGTGCTTGTCTAACCCTGAGTGATGGATGTGGTGACAGTTCCTGGTAGAAACCAAAACCAAATGTCAGTTACTTTGATTCTGTCTTTGTAGGTGACAACTTGTAAGTTTTTGTCTTTGTTTTAATACAAGTTATAAATTTTTGTAAAGTACAAAATTTAGTTCAACCATGAAATACTCTGAATAAAATCTTTAAATGGAAACCTACTCTTTCCTTTGAGAAATTGTTATAGACAATAATGAATGACACAAGAATGTAATGATTGTCACCAGTCACCACATGGCCGTTACCAGTTGTTCCATGATGGTGCTTTGGCTGTGCCCTGCAGGAGTGTGAAGAGGAAACCTAAAGAGGAAGGGTTCCTGGTGACAGGTTGAGGACAGGAGGAAGTGGCCAAGGAGGCTGAGATCCCCTGTGGGCTGGGAAAGTCCAGCGTGGCTGTGAGCTGGAGACCTGCTTGTGTTTCCAGGAGGAGATAGGGAGAACTGGTCCTTCATGTTGATAGCCCGAGTACAACACTGGGAAGACTCCATGGGATTCTAGGACACGTTGGTCACAGTGACTAACAGGAACAATTTTGGTGAAGTGGTGGTAAGAGAGGAGAAAGGGGGTATGGGAGCCCACAGTTATTAACATGCAGTAGACACGAATGCCTGAGTTTGGGTTCAAGACAGTGAAAGCAAATTATTTCAAGTGATATCTTTAAGTTTAGAGGGCTAGATAAGGAAACAGTGAAATAATCAAGAGGGAAGAAAGAAAGAAAAATCTAGGCAATGACATGGTATTTTTTTAAGTGAAACCAAAATCTATGTTCTTTGCTATAATGAATAAAAATAATGAAAAAGTATACATATAAGAGCATCATCATCTAAAAGGGAACGTGACTCTAGATTCAGGATTCAATCTTAGTCTAAGAGTATATGCAGTGCTAAATAAGAATGATGGGCCTCGGCCCCCATTCCACATGTGGGTGGTGTAGAGGAGGCAAGATCTGCAGCAGAAGACAGCACTTGCTCCTGGGAAGGGTGGTTGAACTGGCCTAAAGCCAGATTGCAGGGATTTGAAAACTGGCCCTGTCCCTCACTATCTGTGGCTAGCAAGTTTATCGTATGCAAATAAGGATAATGGAGTCCTCACCTCACAGATGCTTGCTGGCTGTCCAGCATCCCCTCCTAGCACCCCAGGCCTGGCACTCCTGAGTCTCCTCTGCTCTAAGCCTGGGAGTCAATACAAAAGCTTCTAAATCCTTTGGGTGATGCAACTTTGCTTAGTGGATGTATATATCACACTGGCATTTTACCTCAACACCATAAAAACATAATGACATGTTTTTAAAATACCTCCACTAATACAATAAACATCCCCACCTACAAGGAGCATTAACTCAAATGCTTATAAAAGTCATGGAAGATGTGGTTAAGTCAGTTCTTCCAGATGTTCATCCACATTTATTTACTGCCCACATTGTTCATTTTAAAAAAATAATTAGTTTATACTTAAAGGAAATCCAAATAGTGCTTTGAATTCCTTTTGATTTCCATGGCTAGAATTTGTGATGGATTTTCTTAGGTGAGAAAATATTTTGCTACAAAAATCCTTTACCAAAGAGAGAACGCTACTGTAGATGAGTTTGAGTCTGTGCAGTCTATTAGTGTGATTGGTGGCATTGCCAGAGGTAATGGTCCAGCCAATACTGGAGGGGAGCAGCTTCAGATGCATATTGGTCTGCCCAACTCAGCAATGCTCCTTATTGAGGGAGCTAAGAGTACTAAGCACTACGTCAAATAAATCTGTTAAAAACAAAAATGAGCCCTGCTATGCAGACTTCTCTGACCTTAACAATTAGTTTTCCCTATTACCGTAAGCTGCTCTTGTGTTCACAGTCAGACCCTCGTGTTCCACCCTTGGACGTGAACAATCTCACACAATAACCAACAAGGGAAGCCCAATACAATGGTGAAGTGAGACAAAACAAGGTCATTAGGAAGCCCAGTAGCAAACATTCCTGTCACTGCACCCGTGCCTGCTGCTTTAACGCTTATAGCTTTCCACTCCTGCTGGGCTGTCTTCCCCGAAGACACAATTTGTTGAGGTTTCCAATTATAGAATTACCCTGGCTTTCTGACAACATCCAATCTAGAGCAAATCCCCTCTTTCTTAGATGTTCCACCAAATCAACCAGCCAAAACCCAAGTCCTGTAATAGGTTCATTATAGCACCCCCTCACCGAGGCACCCCGCGGCTCCCTGTGTGGCTGCCTCTCATGGCAAGGAGTAAAGAACCCCACCTGTTTAACTACAGGAGTGTTCCTGGTGGGCTTTTGATGAAGGGCTTTGGCAAGGCATATTATCTACTGAATCCTCACAGCAATTCTGTGACATAGTTACCATTATCCCCTGGTCCTCAGGAGGAAGCTTAAGTTCAGAAGGTTAAAATATCTTGCGCAAATTCATGTGGATCATAGATGGCCCAGTCGGGACTCACCACTAGGTCTATAATTGTAATATTTTATATGCATATTATATTCAATGTAGCAACATCCATGGACGTTGTGATACATAATATAATAAACCCCCGGGAATTTGCTACCCAACTTAAGAACAGGGAAGAATGTTAGACCTATTATCTTTATTTTCCTCTTGAATCAGCCTCAGAGGAAATAGCAACTGTGGACCGTGTGGTGTCTGTCCCTGCCTCCCCTGGCTTTCCTGGCACCTTCCTGCCCGCCCTCCTCCCTTTCTTCCTGCTTGTCTTCCCTGTTCTTCTTCCTTTTGACCCACTTCCTTACCTCCTTCCCTATTTTCTTCTCCCTCTCTCTTTCCTTCCTTTCTCCCTTCTCTCTCACTTTTCTTATTTTTGAATCCATATCCAATTTACAAATGAAAAAAATGCAGGTAAGAATACAAATGCATTTTATAATGGAGCACTGGAGAATAACTTGTGAAACACCACCACCCCAATCCCAATCGTATGTATCTCCTGCAAACAAGACATTTCCTGTGAACTGCAATGAAGACATCAAAATCATGAAATCATCACTGATGACTACCACTGAACCTTCAGTGCTATTCCAGCATGGTGAAGTTATCACTGATGGATTCCACCTAGTCCTTGAATTCCATTTAGTCTTCCTGAAGTTATCATCGATATTTACCACCTAATCCTTGATCTCCATTCAGTTCTCATGAAAACTATCATGATGGTCACTGCAGAATCCTGGATTTTCACTCAGTCCTCCTGAAGTTATCATGGAAATTACCACCTAGTTCTTGATTTCCATTCCATCCTCCTGAAGTTATCATTGATAATTACCACCTAATCCTGGATTTCCACTCAATCCTAATGAATCATTCCAGTTAAACCCTTTATGATAAAAGGAATCAGCCCAGAATCGCATTTAATTCTCATGTTCCTTTAATCTGGGACTGTTCCCCAGCCTGTCTTGACTTTCTTGATGATACCCTATGAGGGACCAAGATCAGTAGTTTTGGAGAAGCTTTCTCAGTGTGAATTCGCTTCCTCCTGCTTAGGTTCAACTCCGAAACTCTGATGGAGGTGTCCCAGGGTGATCACTGCTCCTTGCTGCATTCCACGGGGTAGTAAGTGGCTTCAACTGGCTCTACTGTTGACGGTGTCCATTTGACTGCAAGTTGAGGGTGGAGCTCCTTTGCTTCTGCACTGTAATTTCTATGAATACAACCATTTTGTTCAGTTCTGAAACTAGGCAGATAGCACATTCTTCATGCAATTTTACGTTAAGTCTTGTCTTTATCCCTCAATCCATTCCCAGGATTGATTTTAATGCTTGGATTGTTCTAGCTGTGGCCAGTACACAATCACGCATGCTGGCTCTTTGTTCCTTTAGACAGGTAGCCATCATCCTCTCAGCCCTTCCTTCTTTGATTTTTGGCCACCGATGTTCCACACACATTTAGGTTGTTTCCCATGTCACCCTCCCTTGGACTATCCACTCACGTGTGCATTCACATGAAGTCTTCTGGTGAACGTCTGCTCTCTGCCACGCAGTATGCTCCTCAGAACTCAGCTGCTGGGGCCTTGGGTGTGCTGGTGTTTGACTTTGTAGGAGGATTATTTTTGTTTTTTTTTTGTCTCTCTCTCTCTCTCTCTCTCTCTCTCTTTTCTTTTTTATCAGTGCCTCTTCCAGTTTATGCTCCTAACAGCTCTATTTAAGGTTCCTGTTGATTCTCACATTCACAGATATCTTTACATTATCAAATTATTTATGTTTTTTAAACCAAGGTGCTAGAATCTATTTGGGGATTTAATAACATTTTTCCTTAGTAAGTAACTTTAATGATCTTTTCTATATTGTTTTAGGCAAATGCTTTTATTTTTTCAGAAATACCTTAACTATTCTTCATCTTTTGCTTTACAATGTATTATTTAGAATTTGTTTCTTGGAGAAAAATAAAAACAAGATTTTAACTGAATTATTTATTGAATTAATGAATCAATTTTTGGAGAATTAAAACCTTTATTATTTTACAACTCTTTGTCCTTGGCCAAGTTATTGTTCTCTATCTATATAAATCTTATTTAAATGTCCTTCAATAAAATTTTGTATTTTATAGAGATTTTGCATATCTTTGACTAATGTTATCCCTAGATATAAAATGTTTCCCATTGTTTTTCAATTTTTTCTTTTGAAAATTACCTGTTCTAAACTACTGTTACTGATGTATGTAAATATGATTGTTTTTTCTGAATTACTCTTGTATGTCTAGTAGACTTGCTATACTTGTTCATAAATTCTAATATTTTATTTATAAATTGTGTAGATTTAATACAGAAAAACCATGCTAACTATACTTATATGTTATTTCTTGCTTTTAAATTTTCCTATGCATTAATTAATTTATTTATTTTTGATTTTTTTTGTTTGTTTGTTTTGTTTTGCATCACACACCATTGTGTAGTAATTCTATGACACTGATTTTGGTTATAGTAAGTATCTATCATATGTCTAATTTTAAAAGTATTTCTAAATGATAGAAATAAAAAATAAAAAATTCTAATATTTTTCCCCTTTAATAATAATGCTTGGAAATGAAAATTTAATTGTGAGGAAAATGACATGGTATGTATATACCACATTTTCTTTACCCATTTTTCTTTTGACAGGCACCTAGGCTGATTTCACAACTTGGATATTGTGAATTGTTCTGCTGTAAACATCAGTACCCATGTATCACTATAATATACTACTTTAAGAAATTATGTCATTTGCTGGTAAATGGATGAAACTGAAGAATATCATGCTAAATGAAATAAGCCTGAGTTGATAAGTCAAGGGTCAAATGTTTTCTCTCAGAGGCAGAAACTAGAGAATAATAAGGAATTTAAAATACAGACCTTAAGAAAAAGAAAGGAGAACAGTGGAGTAGAAAGGGGGCTTTCAGGAGAGGAAGGAGGATGGGAAAGGGGAGGGACTGTTGGATGAAATTGACCAAATTATGCTGTCATGTATGAATGCATCACAATGAGCTTAACTTTTATGTATAATGTACCAATTACAAAAATAAAACAGCTGGAAAGGTACAGAAAGGGATGGGGGAGGGAGAAAGGAAGGAAAGGGGAATGTACTGGGAATTGAAATGAAGAAATTTATGTCATGAGCTTTTATGAACAATGTAAAAATTTACCCCTCAATTATGTATAACTACAAGGCACTAATAAAAACATTGAAAATAATAATATTTGTAATGCATATCTGATAGATTTTATTAGGCAAACAGATTCCTTTCTGTTCCCAGGATGCTGAACATAAATCTTTATGAATACATAATTTCTTTTATTTTCATATATGTACAACTTTAAAAAATAAAACATTATTAGCATCTGTTGAGATAGTCATATTATACTTTAATTTAGTTATGCTTTTTAAAACCATGCTGTAGGACTCATTTTGATAACTTTTGTTTTGAAGGACCACCACTTTATCCCAAACTCAAGTTGGCCTGTATCTTGTGCCTTCCCATGGCTTATTGCCTCTCATGCTTTGGATACTGAGTTAGGGACTTTTATAGCCACAGTCTTACATTTTTTGAAGAGTTTATAAATTCCAAAGAACTGTTGTTCGAAGTTGAGGTAGAACTCACCATAAAACCATTTTAGCGCAGCATCTTCCTAAGGAAAGCTAGCAGACGGCTTATCCCAAGCCCTTCATGATTCATTCCTGGAAGGGTTCAGTGGGTCCTGTGTGATGGGAAGGAGCCCTTGGAGGCCTGCGCCTGGCTCCCCTGGAAGTTGCCTCCTGCTCCCTTCCCTGTTGGTTTTCTTTGCTTCCTCTTGCTCTCATAAATCAAGCCAGGAGCAGGACCCTGTGCAGAGTCCTGCAAGTGCCTAGCAAATCTTCAAACCTAGGCTGTCTTGGGGTCCTCCAGCACAGTAAGATTTTTTCTAGAAAAAATTCCACTTAGCCTCCAGTTTCTGATTTATCATACGTGTGTTTACAGAGTGCTGAGGGCCATTGCCAAGTAGAAATGACGCATCGAAATTTCCTTGCCAGCATACCCCATGTTAATGATTTCGCTGTTGACATTGCATGTAAGGTGACCTTGCTCAAGGAAGGCGGATCCGGGTTTAGAGCTGATCAGGTTTGAGGAAGTATCCCGGTCCTTGGGTTTAGGGCGTTCCCGGTTTAAGACAATAGGGGTTTTAGGGAAGTTGGAGGTTGAAGATTATTGCTGCCGGGATTAGGGTGTTCCTGCTGCTTCTTCCCGTTGAGTTCTCTGGAGATTCAGAAAGGATATTGGAAAAAAAGCCTCGTGGAGTAGGTGAATTGGGCGGAGAACTGGGATTGCCCCAGAACGTGTGTGTAGAGGCCAGTGTGAGTTGGGGAATAAAGAATTGCTGTTTGAATCTACCAGGTGTGTGGTGGCTCATGATCTTGTGCCCAGCCAAGACTGTGGCATTTGGTGGCCCGTACGGGGAACATCTGAAGAGAAGGTAAGTGAAATTGCTCGCCCCTGAGAATGGGTGACCATTTCAAAAAACAATGTGTTCTTGTTTTGATTTATTTTGTTTTTATTTCAAGTTGCCTGTTCATAGAACTTTCTCAGGCAAACTGGGGAAAATGGTTGACTCAAGGTTTGAAGTTGTTCGGCTCCGAGGAAGAGAAATTGTTAGAGGAAGGAGGCACCCCAGTAAGACCAAGAACAATTAGGGCATATGTTGATACAATACAAAAATGTAGCCCATGGCTTTTTAAAGACGAGTTATTTAGTATATCAATGGAGTCATCATGGTATCCTATAGAAGGATTTTTCTTCAAGAAGGAGATGGCTAGTTCTGTTTACTATACTTGTCTAAGATCTTGGTTTTTACAGACATCTGATTAATTTACAAAGCTAAAGTGTTAAAATATCAACCACTAAATATAAAATCAAGTACTCTTTACTTACTAAGTTCCATAAGGTAATATATGTAAACATTATGTGTGTTTTCATAAATTGGTAAATAGAAAAAAGTTTAATATTGCTTTGGTCTGTGTCTTTGCTGAAACAAGGTTACTAAGTCTTAAGATTCTATAAGGTGTAATTTATATACAAAAAGTATAAGAAGTTTCAGTTGGGTTTCAATTACAATATTATAGTACCTTAAAAAAACCATGAAATTATTTCATCTTATTAAAGTGGAGTAATTTATCTAAATCAGAAATTTTATAAGGGTTGTTTCAGAATGTGAATTTTTTAAAAGGGTTAACGGTTAAAAAGAGATAAAAATATTCAAGATGTGGAAATATATTTTAATATAAAAGTTTAAAGGAAAAAGAAATGTTTCTAGATGAGATAATCTCTGTGGTAATGTAAAAAGTTGTAAATGCCATTTAAAAAGATTTTGAGGAAACTAGACTTAATTTAAAAGCTTGACAAAGGAAGAAAGAAGAAAAAAGGTATTTGTACGTGGCAGATTGAGACAAAGCTTCTTAATGGAGTAAAAAAAAAAGGCCTTTGGTTGAAGGGCATCCATGTAAACTAACATTAAAGCGATTTAAACAGAATCTAAGCCTTGTTTAAAAGAGTGAAGCTGTAGGTGGTGAAAAAGTACATTTAAAAGTACAGTATAGATGATAATTGGAAGGCTTTAAAAGGTTAAATTGAAGGTGGTCGAGATACCTTCATGGTGGAAAAAAGATTGCTTTACTCATCAAACTTATTAAACCAAAAAGAGGGAGATGAGATAATCTTTGTGTGGTAAAGTAAAAAGTTGTAAAATGTCTAAATAAGTTGCAAAAGGCTTTAAAAGGTCAAATTGAAGGTGGTTAAGATGCCTTCATGATGGAGGAAAAAAAAACATGAAAATGGGAAGATAATAAGATAAAAGATATTTAGGTAAAGAAGATTAAAAATTTGAAGTGAAAAACTTTAAAAACAGAAGTACAGAAAGGTAAAAAAAAAGAGAGAATATGTAGAAAGATAAAAAAGATATAGGAAGATAAAAAGATGTAGAAAGACAAGAATTTTAAACTCACAAAATAGGAAACAAAAGAAAACTAGGAGAGAAAAAAGCAACTAAGGGTAAATATAAAAACCTTAGAAGAAAACTAGAAGATAGAAATAAGATAGAAAATGGTTGAAAATGTCAATTAAAGGTAATTCAGATAGAAAATGCAAGAGGCTAAGACAACTATGGTTTAAAACCACATCAAAAAATTAAAAGGACTAAAGTAATTCTAAAAACTAAGGCAGAATGCCTTTGAATGACTTAAATTTAAAAGGATCTTATAGGGGTATATATCCCCCAAAGATAAAATAACCCTTTTTACTCTAAACTTTTAAAATTTGGATTCATCAGGACTTAGTGCTGCGGAAAGACATATGTATCCAAAAAATGTACATAAGCCTAAGGTACTTTGGAAAGATATTCTAACAGGACAATGGAAAGATCCTGATCCAGTTATTGCCTGGAGTCAGGGTTCCGTTTGTGTTTGTTTCCACAGGGAGAACAGCAGCCAATTTGGATTCCAGAGACACTAACTAAAGCAATTTCTACAGACCAAAAAGAAGATAATTTGACTCAAATCCATAACAGCTGATATCCAGAGCTCCAGCTTGGCTATTCTTACATCTGGGACAGTGATTAACCAAGGTGTTTTTTTCAATATCTATTTTATTATTGCATTTTTCCCACATCATAAAGTTCTATTTTATTTTTGAGCTCATACAAACCTATGTTAATGTTTTTCTGATCAGTTTTATTTTTTGATTGTGTTTTATCTTTTGACTGTGGAGTTTTAAACATTGCAATGGAGATTTCACCTAGGTAAAGCTACAAGGCCTTTATTGTCTTATGTGTTGTATGTTATGTGTGCACTGTTTTGTGTTGTATGTCTGTATGTGTGTATGTCCATATTTCATATATGAGGAGCGCTCATGAAAAAATGGATCCGAATTTTTTTTTATTCACGTGATTTAAATGGTTTAATTTTAATTAGGTAAACAGCTGTTAAGGATTGTTTTTAAAGGAGGTTAATAGATCTGTTTGTTTACTTTCACCTTTCCTTTTCATTATATTTAATAATTCTGTTCAGGATAATGTCTCTTTAGCATCATTGCCAGAATTTCCATCTCCATCCCAGTGCCGGTGAAGACTAAGATAAAACCAAACTACAGCTTCTATGATAGCTATCACAGTAAACTGTATAAACTGATGCATCAATGAATATAACTCAACAAGTTATGCTCAATCAAGGACTTGATTTACTTTGGGAGGAAATGGACATATTGATAGACTCCTCTGATTTGAACTGCTTGCAGAACTTGCCTGGGCTATATATCAGTTGCATGCATTGTGAAATATCGTCTGGTGCAGCGAATTGTGGTACTGCTGGCATATCTTTGCTGATGGTGTCACCAGTGATGCAATTTCCTTGCCAGCGTACCCCATGTTAATTGTGGTAATGCTGGCATATCTTTGCTGATGGTGTCACCAGTGACACAATTTTTCCAAAGGAGCCGTCAATTGGCTTGGTGTCGTGGCATTTCTGTATCCTCCTTCCTTCTACTAGTGATGGTCTAAAATTTGGGGGCCAACAGAGGTGAGGCAAGAACCTCACCCCCTCACTGGTGCATAGGCCTATCCACAAGCATGGCTGAATGCTGGACCGGTAGTCAGTGACGGGTTGATCTGATTGCAGTGGATTCAACCTAAGACAGGAAGCTGACACCTAAAGGTCAGTTCTCCCATGACGGGTAAGAACCATATGTTTAATTGGACAACCTACCAGGCAAGGTCCCTAGCCACATTGCTTGTTGTTTAATTAATCAGAAGGGGGGAGATGCTGAGGGCCATTGCCAAGTAGAAATGACGCATCGAAATTTCCTTGCTAGCATACCCCATGTTAATGATTTCGCTGTTGACATTGCATGTAAGGTGACCTTGCTCAAGGAAGGCGGATCCGGGTTTAGAGCTGATCAGGTTTGAGGAAGTATCCCGGTCCTTGGGTTTAGGGCGTTCCCAGTTTAAGACAATAGGGGTTTTAGGGAAGTTGGAGGTTGAAGATTATTGCTGCCGGGATTAGGGTGTTCCTGCTGCTTGTTCCCGTTGAGTTCTCTGGAGATTCAGAAAGGATATTGGAAAAAAAGCCTCGTGGAGTAGGTGAATTGGGCGGAGAACTGGGATTGCCCCAGAACGTGTGTGTAGAGGCCAGTGTGAGTTGGGGAATAAAGAATTGCTGTTTAAATCTACAAGGTGTGTGGTGGCTCGTGATCTTGTGCCCAGCCAAGACTGTGGCTACAGAGTTTATATGTTCTTTTAAAATTCTCTTTTATAAGTACTCATTCATTTTTTGGTATTAAGTATACTGCACTTAATATTATTTATTTGGACTATTTCTCCTGTTTCCTTCCTTCCTTCCTTCCTTCCTTCCTTCCTTCCTTCCTTCCTCCCTCCCTCCCTCCCTCCCTCCCTCCCTCCCTCCCTTCCTTCCTTCCTTCCTTTCTTGCACTAGTGATTGAACTCTGGGCACTCTATAACTGAGCCACATTCCCCTATTTTGTACTTTATTTAGAGACAGGGTCTCACTGAATTGCTGACTAAGCTGCAGTTGTGCTGAGGCTGGCTTTGATCCTCTTGTTTCAGCCTCCCTAGATGCTGGGATCACAGGCATGCGCCACGGTGCCCAGAACCACTCTTTAAAGTTTGTAAAGAAACTTCTTTGGATGTGGGGTCCTCTCTGTTTTCCTTTGCTTCCTTTTTTATCGCTAGTTGCTCATCTTCTTTATCTTCCATTTTCATTGACCTTATTCATTTCATTTTTAATTTGACTCGAGACTTATGATTCTTTAAATTATCAGTCATTTCTTCCTAACACAAATAAAATTTTACATTTAATTTTTAGTGCGTGTTTTAATGTTTCCCACCCATTTTTATTTGGCATGTTTTTCAATTACTGTTAGGTTCTAATTATGTTAACACTTTACATTTCTTTCTAGACTCATAGAATATTTACAAATTGTATGTATTTTAGTTTCCACATATATGCATTCATTTTATTTTGCTATTAACTTCTAATTAAATGTGTTAAAAACTTTCAGAGAGTCATTAAAATTAATCATAACTTTATTTAAGACAGCTTATGTTCCATTGTTTTTAGGTTCACATATGTTTATGAAGAATTTTTTTTCACTTTTTATAACGTGGACAATTTTACATATGCCTATTATATCAGACATGATGTTTTTAAAATCTGCATTTTGCCTAATTTGGGAGCTTTTCATTGGTCAATTCTTAAAATATGCATGCTATATTTTCTACTACAGTGGTTAAGTTCATTCTTTATACTTTGTTCATCTTTTTCTATGTGAAATTTGAATTTATTCAAATAGGTAGGAATATATATGAAGCTTTTCTTTCCTTCTTGTGAACTGAAGTTTTTCTCATCCCTGAAAGTGTTTTATCTGAGAGCCTATTTTATTTGGAGTTAGTGCAGCTATTTCATTTTGTTATTTTGAATGTTACATTACCTAATCTAACTTTTTACTTTCAACTTCCTTCACGTCCTTGTATATGGTGTGTCTCTTCTGGGGCATTTTATCTGGATTTTAACCCTGTAAAGGTTTTGTTTATGTAAGTGAAACGTACATATGCTTACCATATTAGAAGTTAAAATAGAAGATTTAAAAATACCTATTTCTTTAAAATTAGCATGAATACATCAGTCATAACATATGTTGATATAAATAATATTGTTATTAAGATAACTATTTTCCAAAAACAAAGAAGTTGTGAGAATGGCATTGTTCTCACATTTTTGCAAATTGCTTCAATGTCTGGCTTCACAGAAGATAGGGTTCTGTTTTTCATCTGTTACATTACAAATACATGGAAGTTTCTGGAATATTCAACTGTATGCTCATAAGAGATGGGAGGAAAAAGGCAAATGACATCTTAGAATCATTGTGGAGACAGTTTTAGCCTGTGGACTTCCTGCTCAAGGAATACAGGGGTCCCTGGCCACACACTGCAACTGCCAACATAATCTGACAATTCTGATATCTATAGAGAAAGTTTAGATCATTTATTTTAATTACAAACTTCAATGTGTTTTTATTTCTAAAATTTTGCTCTGTGCTTTCTGCTTTTTCAAATTTTAAAAATTCTTCTTTCCCCCTACCTTTTATTTCAAGACTGAGGATTTTTTTAATTTTGTATTTGATATATTATCTGTCTTTTCAATAAGTGTTTGGGAAGTCATAGCTTTATTTCCATGCATTAGAATTTATTAAAGAATAAGTGTAATATTTTATTTTTTTCACCCAAATGTAAGAATCTTAGACTCCATTAAGCCAATTTCCCTGCCTAACTTATGTAATATTTCTGTTCATTATTTTATTTCTGTATTTTTAACTCCCCTCTTCAAGTTACAGAATGTGTGATTAAAATAATTGTTGATTGATACATATAGCATTACAGACATATTAACATGTATTCAGAATGGTAAATATATAGTGTATATGACTGATCCTGTTACACTTGATTGGGGTTGTCCTTCTTGGACAACATGTTCCCAGGCCCCCTCCATCCCTCCCTTCTCTCCTTAGTCCTTTCCTCTCCCTGTCCTGAAGATGGAGCCCAGGACCTTGTGCAAGCTAGGCAAGTGCTCTACCACTGAGCTTACACCACAGCCCCTGCTTCCTTATTAAAGGATGTTACACCTCAGGCAGCCCCTGCCCCTCAGTCTAGAGCCCAGCATGAGAAAGACACTACAGACCACATGCTACGAGCCTAAGGTGGTCCAAGGAGGACAAGAGACATGTGCGAGAAAGTAGACTCTTACCCGCAGCCTGGATCTTAGTCCAGTCTTCCCTGTCTAACTTAAGGTCAGCTCATACATCTATGGGCATCAGAATACATAGTTGCTGGCTTAGGCCACTGATTTGGGGATAGTTTACATAGGTATTAATAGCTATAGTATTGATTCTGTATTCCTAGGTATGAGAGTTATAATTGCAGAGATTTCCCATGGAGATCTGATGAGCCCCGGTCACCAACTTGATCCTGTGGTATCGGCAAAAGGCAAGCCTGGGAAACATTCCTTGCCAAAAGGCCAGCATGTGAACAGCCTTGACACTGGACTCTGGAGATAACATAAGAAATGTTCCAGTACAATGGGTTTTCTGGGTGCGGCAGGATAGCCACGAAAATGTTTCTAGCTCTGTAACTTTTTAGTGTACAGAGAGGCCTCTTGATAGCTCACAAGCCTTGAACAATTTACAATGTCCCTACAGATGCACTTTCTGATTATGAGACCCTATATAATAAACTTGCAGAGAGAGTTCTGGGGTACTGCTCCTCCATCAGAGGGCAGTGTCCCACTTGGCCCTGGTTTTGCTTAAAAATCTCTCTGTTTCTCTCATCTCCTGCAGCCCCTACAGGAGGTCCTGTGTTGATGCTGCGTGGGTAGAGGCAATTTCCCAACTTTCTTTCCATAGACTCCTACTGTATGTTCTGGTTTTCCACCATCTTGAATACTACTGATTATTGTACAGTGCTCTTAGAGTACGTGGCTAGTGTCTGGAGGCTTGCCAACGTCCATGAATCTTGGTGAAAACATAAATAAAGTTTTCTTTCTGTCTGACACATGCTTGAAACTCTCTCTGTTCCCTTTGAGTTGACATGAAACTAATGCAGGAAGGGGCGCAATTTGGCAAATGTTGATCCATGATCCAGGCCTCAACTCAACAATTTTGTTTTATAATCTCACAACCAATCTAGGAAGCAGCTGCTACCAAAACCCCAGATCCCCTGCATTCTGGCTGCTCCCTCTCCTCCTAGTCAGGATTCTGACCTGCAGTCCCTGTAAGTCTTCCCTTCCTGCTCGCATCTGCTGTCCCTGAGGCTTAGCCACTGCTGGCTTGTCTGTTGGGGGGTGTGTTTTATAAAGTCAGATTCAACTGCAACATTCTCAAGAGTGATTTGGCCTAGAATAGAGGACTGCGCTTTGGTGGACTTGGTACCTAACTCTGTCCCTCTTTGTTTTCTGATGGACAGAAAGTGTCACTACTTTGTATACAACCAGAAATATGAAAAATTGTGCTCTACGTGTGTAATATGAATTGTAATACATTCTGCTGTCATATATAACAAATTAAAATTAAAAAAAAAAACAGAAAAAAGTGTCCATGCAGAAAAATATGTGAATTAAAGCTGAGGAGCTTATGCAACAGAGTGGTAGTGGGCAGAAGGCCCAGGCAAGTCATGCCCTTTAGATCTTTGCTACTGAGTATGAGGCTCAAACAAAATTTCCTTTCTAGTAAATCCCTGTCTTCTGGTGCTGCTGTTTGCAGGGGTTAGATTCAGGGTAAAATCGCAGCACTCCGTGGTCATGTGGATTGCCTTCTGCATGAAGGATGTTTTCTCTCTCTCCTCAAGACCATACTGTTTTCTCTAACTACCTTTAATTTCTGCTCATTGCCCTCTCAATCTTTTTTATACCATCATACATTTTTTTTCTTCACTTAAATTTTTGCCATAGATTTGTTTGTCATCTATGTTTGCATTTTTGCCCATGTTCTTTTCTCATCACCACCATGATCATCATCACTTTGAAATGGCCACATCATTAACCTGCACAACTTTGACAATTAACCGCCATGATCTTTAATCCCATGTCATGTAGGGGAAGAGAACCCAGAGTCTTCTGCCTTGTATTTCAGTCTTGCTCTGTGGTGCCTGCCCACACTTTCTGCCACAGTGGGCAAGAGAGTTTCATTATCTCATTTTCAGTTTTCTCATTTGTAAACCTGAGAAGCCACAGCATGTGATCTTTAGCCACTATCTCACTATTAACTAACTCGAAAGACCAGCTTTCCCCGATGATGCTGACACGGTGACTGTTTTCTTGTGCAGAACCGCATGCTTCCAAAAATTATTTGAGGGCATCTGTGAAGGGTCCATGAGAAAACAATGTCATGGTGAACCTCCCATTGGAATAGAGACCCACACTTTTGGTGGTCTCGGTAGAAAGTCAAGGTGGGGAGGCAGAGTTTAAAGGGGATGTAGGGCTGTTGAGTTCTAACCACGTGGACTTGCTATCCATTGCAACAAGCAAACGAAAGTGTGATTAGAAAGAAAGATCTCAGAGAGGAAGCTGATGCCTTCATTTTAGTCTGTTCTATGGTTAGGGGACTCAAAACAGTGTTTTAGTCAAGCTTTAGAAGTAGAAAATATCATTAGAATTTTTCTTTTTCTTTACTATTCTATTAGTAGAAGTAAACGCTAATGCGGAATAACACCCAGAGGAAGAGTAAAAAAATCTGAAAAATATTCATTAAGCCTCTTGGCTTTGAGATATGCACTCAGTCAACATGTGCTGGGCCTGTTTGCATTTCAGTGGCCACACTGGGGAATGCAGAGCTGAGACCTCGGCTCCCGTTCTTCTTGGCACACACACCTGAGGAACGTGTTCCAGGGGAGCCTCCCCCCTCAGCTGTTGCCACAGGCCCCTCACACCACCGAGCAAGTACCACACTGCTCTGCACATTGTCTATAAGGACATTTAAATGCATGTGTTCATTTTTTATGAGGATTTAAGACAGGAAATGAGAGAAGTTATATCTAGTTCTTGAAAAGAATTAAACACCAACGTTTTTTTATTGCTCTGAGTGAATAGGCACACTTTAAAATATTTTGTGCTTCTAACAAATAATCGTGATTTTTTTTTTTCCCCACAAAATATGCGAGGGGAAAGTACGTTTGAACACCTGCTCAGGGGAATTAACAGATTGCAGCCCAGAGTGAAGGGCGTCTACACTGGTCATTACTCATCCTGGCACCCAGGTAGGGAGCATTTTCTTTCCTTAAAACTGATTAATCTGTACTAATTATTCACAGAGGAATATATATAATCAATTAAGGGTATACTTTCATTCCTGAGGGAAAAAGCATCCTTTTCAATATAATATTAAACATATTCCTGTAATTATAAAGAGTATAAAACTTACAATATACAACTATACTCCACGACAGTTTCTTAACTGCCTATACTTAGATTTGAAATCAAAAGCACCCCCAAAAGAACCCCCACTAATTATGGCAGAGAAGTTCCACTCTGGTTTCTAACTAGACCCTCTGTCACCTCAAGACCTCCCACACATATCTAAAAGCCCTCTCCTCTCTCTCTGAAAGGAAAAATGTATAGAAGTGTTAACATCGTGTTCAGACACAGACAAGAAGAAGCAAAGTGGATCTTATTTAGCTTTTGAAGAACAGATGATCATGAGTTGACACTTGAGAAAAGATATTTAAGATAATGTTGTGTGTGTGTGAGAGAGAGAGAAAAATCTCAATAAATGCCCATCCTTCTTATTTTTGTCCTTTACTAATGCCCCTGACCAGCTGGGGACATTCATATTAAAGGGATAATACTGTATCCTGAGCAGGAGACTTGGCTTCAAAACACTTCCATTCTCTTGAGAAAGTTCAAAACTGCTGCCAACCAAACACTATTAATGAAGAAATTATGGCTTCAAAAGAAGCAAACAGAAAGAAGGAAACGAATAACAAAAAGGGGGAAAAAAGAAGAAGGAAAAGGTTCATAAGGGACTCACACTGAGACAGCTCAGCTCTCAAATCCCGCGGGTGTCCTCACTGAGGGCTTTGGAATAAGGTGACCATGGAGCCGTGCTTCCTCTTCAGTCACCATCTTCTGTTTCCGAATCTCTAATTTGCATTTCATAAAAATATTAGGTAAAGGGTCTTTTTGTTTTCTGAATAATTCATCGTAGCTTTCCAGTGGCATGTTCCAAAAGGCCAGGAGGGGATTGGCTCTCCCATAGACATAGCAGCAAGGACGGGAGGGGACTCTGCTACAGATACAGCCACACATCCTCGGAGCCTGGAAGTTTACCCACAGAATTTGGCTGCATGGCTATGAGTTTGGATTATAGCTGTTGGTTTTTATCAGATAATGATTTAAAATTAAAATTTCATCAGATAATGAATTAAAAGTATTTTAAAATGTTTTTCATAGTGAATAATTTATTGGTCACATGTTAATTTTGGATGATTTCTATCATAGCCTTAACAAAAATGGCACCACCCTCTTCAAATTCTACCTGACATTGTATTTCCATTATGACTGTTTTCAAACTCTGGTTACCAAATAAGCTATATGCTATTTATTTTTTAAGCCCTTGCAAAAGCTAATGATTGATTTTGTGTAACATGTATTTAAAAATGGCATTCTTATTTAACCTTAAAGCATCTTTGAAATATCCTTGTTAAGCTAAATTGAGTAAGTAATTAAGTACTATAGTAATTAAGTACTATAATTCATATTTGGACTCTACCACTTTCCTAATGGAAGGGTAAATACAAATTTAAAATAAGAGGCTTAATTCTTCTCATTAAATATGAAGGAAACAAATATTTTCTTTTCCCATTTCACAGAGCATTTATTTTAGAAATTTTGCAATTGTGAGTTTATTTTTTTTCTGTTTCTTTGAAATATATTAATGTTTTTATAAGGGAACAAAAGACTTTTTTTCCTTTTGCCAATTTGAGTTCAGAAGTGTCTGTCTGGAGGACCTGAGAGCCACCCCTTTGAAATGCAACCATCACCATCGAGGAAGGGGACTTAAGTTGTGCACACAGGTATTTGGCCATCTGCAATCAGACCTTGCACTATCCAGACATCCCTTGAAGAGAAAGCTCTCCATCTGAATGGTGCCCTCTAAATGCTTCTCAGTAAGAAGGTGTTGATTTTGTGAAGGCAATATTGGAATAAAGATTTAATCTGGAGCTTCACAGAAAGTTGGTGGTAAGAATTGTTGCCCCTTTCCATTTTCAGGACAGTAAAATGAATAACAAACTCTCAGTGCTACGAAGAACTAATTAAATATGTGTGTGTTAGGAACCTGCTTTGCCTGAAACTTCCTGAAGTTTTTTCTCATATAACATAATGCATCCATCTTTTTCCAATTAAAACAAGAAAAAAGAAATTGCAGTTAGGCTTTTTATTTTAAGAGTTATTTTGGCAAATGTGTCTCCTTTTGACATGCAGTTCTTTGAAAATCCCAACAAGAGTAGTCTGAGTGCACCACACGGGTAGGAGTGATACCTGATCTCCAAGGGAAATGGTGGTTTTCCCTGCCAATAACCTGAGTGTGTGATGATGTGAAGCCAGGGTCTTATTTTACCGAGAATAAAAGCAGGGTGCACTCATAGCAAACGTCAACATAGGGAGTGTTGGGAAAGCTGGCTTGTCATTAAACATGGTATGTAGATTTGTTTGTTCCTGTTTCATTTCATAGAAGTCAAGAGCCCTGAAAGTTCTTCATTGGAAATCAATTCCAAAGAAGTTGTGCTTACCTTTGTGCACATTAATGAAGGCCTAATTATTGAGTAGATACCAAGTGGGCTATGAAATTGCTAAAGGGAGCTCATTTAGAAATCTCCACTCGCACCCCACGGTGAGCTCAGCTCCTCGGGACATTAAAACTGAGTAACGTCTTCCACTGGACTCTAATCTGCACTGTAAGGTGAGGATTAATAAAATTAATAAAATCACAAACTTTTCTAAGACAGCTTTCCCATATTATCAATTCACATATTAGGATGATTCTGAAATTGGGGCCAGGTACCAACATTTACACTGAAATACTTTTTACAGAGAAATTAATTAGCTATTGTTTTAAAATACCTCTTTCCTAGTGTATATACTTTAGAAAAATAAGGCTACTCAAAACTTCTACCTTCACTCAGCCATCTGGTTCTTATTTTCTCACAGAAACTTAATGGAAAAAATAAGTCTGAACACTGTATGAGCAATTCTGTTTTCTCAAACTTTCAAGAGATGTTAGCAAGGGCACAGGCCATTTAAAAATAATAGGAAAATATTCATGTTCCCATTCCAGCTTACAATACTTTCTCAGCTACATTTTATACATATATAAATTCTTAATTTAAGCTTGATTTGGCATTGTTATTTTATTTTTTTGTTATTTTTATCATGTTACTTTTTCATGTATTGATTCTGACAGAATGATGAGGTTTAATTTAAAACTGGTCCTACAGTTTGACTTCTGTGGTTTAATGAAAGGGAAAAGGGACAAGTTTCTGCTGATCCATGTTTCTGTTCTCTCATGGCCAGACTAAGTGTGGCAGAAACCATATTACATATGAAAAGAAGCAGGTCCCACAAAACAGCCATGTGTTCACTTAACCACCTGCAAGCATCTGAGAACTAATAGCTTGCATCTCTGTCCTATCACAGTACAGGAACTGGAGACACAGAGCTGGCTCTGCAGATCTTGACCTTGAGAATGTAGTGGAGGAAAGGAAGGCAGAATGCCTGGGATCATGGACAAAGGGCTCCTGGGAGGGGCTGTACTGTACTAGAGGGAAAAGCAGGTACTGGAAAAGATGTAAGGCAGATGGACAACAGGCAGAACCATCTTGAAGATAGGTCAATTGAAATAGAGAAACAAAAATAGAAGGAAATACATATGTAAATAATAACCATGGGCATTATGGAACACCACGAGTGAGCCAATATGCATGTTATGGGAATGTCAGACAATCCAGAGAAAGAGAAATGGACTGAAATCTTCATTAAAGACATGTTGTTAGAAAACTTCTTAAATCTGGAGAGATACCAACATCCAGATCCATGAAGGTCAAAAAATAGTAAACTCAATAAAACATGAAGTGATTTTCTCCAAGCCACAGTATCATCAAATTTTTAGAGACTTTTGAAAATAACAAGAAAAATGTAGGGATTGGTGCTTCCAACAGCAGCAGAATACACACTATTTTCAAGAATGTGTAGAACCTTCTCCAGAATAGATCATAAAACCAATCACAATAATTACCTATTCTGACTACATGGTGCAAAACTAGATATCAGTAACAAGAGGGAATTGGCAAATTCACAAATATGTAAAATTAAACAACATACTCTTGAACTACCAATGGGTCAATGAAGAAATTGAACATGGAGTTCAAATGTCTCTTCAACAAACTGATTTCAGATTATTTGAATGTATAGTGGAAGTGAGTGTTGGAGTTCTGTGTTTAGTGTGTCAATCTTAGCTTTAGTCTAGTCTAGTTTAGTTTTTTTTTGTTTTGTTTTTAAGAAACTCCATTCTGTTTTCCATAATGGCTATACTAATTTATACTGGCAAGAGTGTGCATGGATTCCACTTCCTCAAGATCGTCACCAACACTTGTTATCTTTCTTTTGAATTTATTTTTTGATAAGCGCCAATCTAACACATGTGAGGTAATATTTCACTGGAGCTTTAATTTTCACTGCATATGTATGTTAGTCATTCAATGTGTTCTTCTGACAATGTTTATCCAATTTCTTTACCATTTTAGGTTATTTGTTCCTGGTTACTTGTATGGGTATGTTACATAACCCGATTTGATTGGTGTGCAATATGCACAGGTATTGAGATGTTACATTGTGTCCTATGCAGATATGCAACTATTGTTTGTCAATTAAAAATAGATTTAAGAAATTTGAGACCAGTGAAAATGAAAATAACACATACCAAAACTCATGGAATGCTGCAAAAGCAGTAAGAGAAATATTTACAGCAATAAACGTTGACATTAAGAAAAAATAAAGCCCTCAAATAAACAACCTGACTTTCATGCAATAAATTATAGAAAGAACAAACTAAGCCTAAAATTAGTAGAATGACCAGTCAAAATCAGAGTATAAATAAATGAAAGACTAGAAAGACAATAGAAAATATTACCAACATTGAGAGTTCTTTTATTAATGTGTCAGTAAAATTGACAAAAATTATCTAGTGTAACTACAAAAGAAGAGAAAACAAACCTAATGTAATTACAAATAAATTCAGTCAGAATAAAAGAGGAGACATTACAACAGATACAACAGAACCAGAAAAGATTGTGGGATAAATTCCTCTAAATATGTAATCTGCCAAGACTAAATTTTAAAAAATGAAAATCTGTACAGACCAATAAAAAGCAAGAATAGTATATCAATAATAAATAAAGTCTCCCAACAAAGATAGGCTTAGAAACTAATGCTTTATTACTGAATGCTAGCAGACATTTAAAGAACTAGCACCAATTCTAAAGTTCTTCCAAAAAGTTGAAGAAAAAGGAATCCCTCAAAACTCATTGTGCAATTCAAATATTACTGTAACAGCAAAGGCCAGACAAGGACACTACAAAAAAAGAAAATTACAGGTCAATATCCCTGATGAACATAGATGGAATAAATTCTCAACAAAATGTTAGCACACCAAATTCTTCAGCATATTACAGAGATGTTACTTCATGGTCAAATGGGATTTATTCCTGGTACTCAGGATGATTCAACACACAAATCAATAATTGTGATTCATCACATTAGCAGAGTGAAGATAAAATCATGTGATCATCCCAACAGATGTAGAAAAATGAATTTGAACAAGTTCAATACATTTCCATA
Organism: Spermophilus citellus; assembly: GCF_964194105.1. Taxonomy (NCBI): domain Eukaryota; kingdom Metazoa; phylum Chordata; class Mammalia; order Rodentia; family Sciuridae; genus Spermophilus; species Spermophilus citellus. The sequence continues at coordinate 281,644,970 of NC_138182.1, read as the reverse complement.
ATTAAAAAACAACTCTCAAAAATTAAGTATAGAAAGAATGTATTTAAACATAATATAGACCAAAGAGGACAGGCCAAAGCTAGCATACTCAAGTGTGAAAACCTTGAGAGTTTCCTCTAAGATCAGGAACAAGACTCGGATGACCACACTGGCCACGTCTATTCAACACAGTTCTCTAATCCCAAATAGGGCAATTCAGCAAGGAAAATAAAATTTAACACATCCAAATAGAAAAGGAAGAATTAAAATTGTCTCTGCTTGCAGATGATGCCATCCTATACACAGAAAACCTAAGGCTGTCCCCTGAAACCGTTCAGGCTCATCAAGAAATTCAGCAGTGTTGCCCAGCCTCTAACCTGTGTTGATTCTCTTGTCAGTGCCTCTTGATGTATTATCTTTGGAGTTTAAAATCCATATCTGCACTCCAGGTTTGATGATTTTGTCTATTTCCCTGATATCCCAGTTTCTTTTTAACGTGAATTGAAGATATTTTTTATTTTTATATGGATGAGTTACGCAATAATCCTGAATGTTCATCCGCAAACGTGGGCCACACATCCTATGCTGCCTATTTTGGAGGACAGTGCTCAGCTCTTGTGGTTGCATTTCTCAGCTCTGAGTTTGAGCAGCAGCTAGAGATATCACTTGGAAAAGCATTTTTATGCCTGAACTCCCACTTTCACAACCTATTTTAGAATGTAAACACTTATTTCTTAGGTAGTGGCAATGCCCCCTAACCCATCCCTCCTTCCTTCAAGTTATATTGCAAAGATCTGCCAAAATAACATAAGAACATTGATTACCTAATGCGTTCAGGGACCTGCCGTTTTCCATAAGACAAATCACCACCTCTTCCAGCACCGATATTCCTTATTTACAAGTTGGCCTGGGAGTGTGATTTCTGCTGTGTGCCGTCACACTCCCGCTGTGCTGTCCTCCTCACCTTCCCCGTCACTAGTGATTTCCCATTAGTTCCTGTGCACATCCCATTTCTGGTTCCTAGAATAATAACCATTATTGTCGTATTTAAAACAATCCTATCTCATCCCCTGGGAATAAATGCTATTTTTCCATGTCTGGAATTCAGTTTTCAATTTCAAAGAAAAACATCCAAATTCTGGTCTTGGATAAGGAGGTTCAGATACAAACCCTTAGAAGGCAGAGCACTAAGCCTGAAGGACCCAGAGAACGTTGGAAAGTGGGGCTCCTCTGACAGCCTGGAGCCACCTGTATTCAGGTACTCTCACCTGAAGGAGAAACGGTTCTTTTTTAATCCATTTATTGTGGGTCCCCTCTTCCTATCAGGGAGCGTACCCCCACTGCCATGGAGGATCATGAGGATAGTGTGGTGATGAGGAAAACACATTCCTAAAATATAGGTTTGGCCACTAGGAAGAGTTTTTGTTTTAATGGACTCTGAAAATAGGTTCACAATGGGCTTAGAATCTAACTAAATAACTAGATTGCGGGGAGATGATTTGGAGGCACTTTAGAAAAGGGGAGGCCATGCAGTGTGAGATTCAGGACCCAATTGGTGCAGCCACAATAATGGGAGGGCCAGAGGGCTGGAGACCCACAGCATTCATGGAGAGACAAACGCAGGCCAGATTCAGGTAATTTCCAGAATACAAAAACTGGATTGGAAAACCCATGAAATGTGAGAGGGAGAGGTATCAATCATGAGGCCAGCATTTATGTGGTGGCCACTAGGAAATGACTGGCCTAAAGATGTGGACCTATATCCAGATAAATCACAGCACCTCTCTACATTCGTGCATTTGAGTCCCAACTCACAGCACCTTGGGAGTGACTGTGTTAGAAGATAGTGCCCTTACAGATGTAATTCAGTGAAGTAAGGTCCCTGGTAGGTCCAGATACACCATGACTAGTGTCTTTAAAGAGGAAATTTGGACACAGGCAGGGAAGGAGGACAATCTGAAGTCACAAGGAAAGGTCAGCCATAGGTGGGCCAAGGAGAGAGGCCCTGAAAAAGCCAAGCCTTCCAATCACCCTGATCTTGAGTTCCCAGCCTCCAGAACCTCGAGGCAATATATTTGTTTTCAAGCCACCCAGCCTGTGACAGTTTGCTAGCAGAGCCCTTGCAAATGAATACAGGGGCATAATGTGCCAGAGGACAACTCTGTTAAGTCCCAGTGTCTCCAATGGCTGCAGTAGGCAACGTGTTAGAGACTGAGACAGTAGATGTGGCTCAGTGGGCCATCTCCAGGGTCACACCAAAACCCAGGCTCACAAGGATTTCCAGTTAAACAAACTCAGAGTTGGTTTGCATGTAAGGTCCTGAAGTCTAGTAAACCACACAACACTTTTTGGTGGATCTAGGAATATTAAAAACTGACAGTGTTCATGATTCAGTAAGTAATAAAAAATTGCTCAAAATTATACAATCTATATAAAATGGATTTTAAAGGTGTGTACATATCTAAGACCATATTTTAGGGCTCTCTGCAACTTCTCTTATGGTTGTTTCTGGGGACATTTCTTATGCACTTACCAATGCTTGTAGAAGAATCTGTAGTTTGCAAGGTTACTGAAAGTCAAAGCACTATCTAAATGTAACAGTATAAATTTTTAAAATGTAGCACAGCTAGCTATGTCCAAGTTAAGAGGGAGATTAACAAAGAAAAGAACCCACATGATAGAAAATAAAATATCATCTGCTCCCTGCTGAGCCTCACCTCTTTACCTCTCTGTACAGTCAGGGCAAACTCCAGGGGTTTTGGGTTTTTTTTTTTTTCATTAATTTTTGATTTGTGAACCATAAACCATTCTTTGATCCTTTGGGGAGTTTACGAGAGAGTGTGTAAAATCACGCTTCCTTGGGCACAATTTCCTTCAACAAAGAGGTTGGGTACAGTTTTAATAAAACATTCATCCAGACCTGGGAGAGCTGCTGGTTCTTGACTCCATCACTGACGTTACTACCAGTAACTCTCAGAGTGTCAGGTGTGTTGCTGTGTCCTAACACTATAGATGTCCTTGATGACTTATTAAGCCTAATTCCCCGGAGGCTCATATGTAAAATCATGCAGTGCAAATAAATGCCCCATCTTTGACAGTACTAAGAAACAGAACTTAAGCAACGTCTCTGCTCACTCTCCAGAATCCACAGGCTGCCATACAAACAGTCCTCTCTTCTGCACCTGTGCACGGCTTAGTGGTAAATGATTGAAGCAAATATGCCCATATCTGATTGCTTTCTGCCATTTCTGCTCTCTTGTTTGTTGATGACACTGGTCTGCTAACTTGGCGGACATTGGTGGATAAGGTGACAGAATACAGAACATTGCCCTGGGTGACCACCATGATAACACACAGGGTGTATGTCCTGGGTCAGACACCCTGCTGCCACTTTCCATGTGCTTTGGTTTAATAGCAGGCCAGGAGAGTAGGTGTGGCAGGTCTACTTTACAGAAGGTAAGAGACACTGAGACAAGTTAAAGTCACCCCTCCTGGTTTAAGGTACTACCTGCTACGTGGTGGTACTGAATCCAGTCCTCCTTTGTCCTGGAGATGAGGCTCAAGTGCTGAGGAGGGAGGAGGCTGGTGGATGACCTGCCAGAGGCCAAGCAGGTGAGGACAGTTCATGGACTTGTGGTGATTTAAGACACAGAAATAGGGGTGACATTAGCTGTCTCCCCACTAATGAGGCTCCTCAAAGCGGGGACTGTGAATGACGTTTTCAGCACGGCCTCCCCAACATACGGTCGGAGTGCTGGGCTTCACAGGACCAATCCACATGTTAAAATGAGTGAGAGTTTGGAGTGGCCGCTCTTGCAACATCCACACTGAGAAGAGAGCCTGTGAGCGCAGTGGGTGCCATTGGCGCAGTCCAGGATCTGCCGACTCCTGGGTCCTGCATGGTTTTCCCTTGACCATGCAGTTAATCACTCTCTCTCTATTGCAGAGTCCGATTCTCCCTTCTGGGCCTAAAATGTAATATAAACTATGGGAAGGAGGAGGGATTACCTGGCATTTGGCTTTCAGGCCCCCCTCCCCTGCGCCTGCAGCTCATTGCCCACCTCACCTCATTCCTCTTTAGAAGTCTGTGACCACCAGCCTCACTTGGCCATGCCGTGTGGTCTCTGTGCAATGCTGCTCTCTTGAACACAGCGCCAAGGCCCCTTGAAATTCCAGACAGGCATATAGCAGGTCCTATTGAGCCCCTTGTGGCCTGAAGGAAGGGCAGACATGTCCTATTTTTGGCTCAGGGCCAACACAAATTTTCCTCTGTGGACAAACTCAGATGTGGTGAGGGAAACATATCTGAGATCCTCTGCCAGAGATGACCTTCTGCCCAGAGTCCAAGATGGGCAGAGGCCCTCCCTCACAAGGTAGCTCATCTGCAGACAGCCTCTCCTTCCTTCCTCCCCGCCTGCTTTCAGACCCCACCCACGGACCTCCAGGGAACAGCAGCAGAGCACTTCTCTGAGAACCACTTGACACATCTCAGTCTCTGACAAGGAGCAAGGTCAAGCTGAGAATGTCAAGTCAGGTGGCTTTGGTTCTGCATTCAGCTTGATGCTCCCATAACACACTGTATTGATCTCTTGGTGGAGAAAGGATGCTTCTGCCAATCACCTCTGACAATATCACAGGAAAACAGAGACTAATTTGTAAGGGTACAAAGAATAAATAATGCCAACAGGTGGTGAGGACTTACATTTTGTATTTAAAAGACCGTGAAATCAACAGGGTTGCCACTTTTCCTGGCACTCTTGTGTACAATAAGAACTTTACACCCTATCATTTTGTGAATTGGCTGCAGAGTTACACTGGGAGAGGTCAAAATTACTAAGTGACATTATTATAATATTTGCAGTGATAACATTTGACTCTTTCCTTTTGGGAATAATTTGATTGCTGTGGTCCCTCATCTTTTCTTTTAAATATTGTTGAGGGGATTAAATTTGTTCTTTGGGGGATTCCACTTCAATAAATCCCTTACCTCCTGAACATCCAGGACTTACATGTCTCTGGTGGCTCTTACTCTATCCAGGTGCTATCAGGGGTAGTTAGTTAATTTCTTAAGGTTCTTGCCTCTTTTCTGAAGTGCCCTGATGCTTTGCAGTCCGTAAGCTGCCACATTAATGTGGCACTTTGCCCTCGGATGTACCTGTTATTTTAAGGAACAGTCTCTCATGTTCACAGGGATGGTCTCCCCAGCCGTCTTTCACATCCAGGTAGAAGATGCAGCACCACTGGGGGAGCTATTAGCGGCTTCTCTGGGTTCCATAAGGAATTGAAGCAACATGTGGGACTTCTTGTAGCTATTGTTTCCATGTTGTGTCAAACTCGTTCTTCACATGAGTGTTCTGATCAGGCAGCCCAAGCTTCCTCTTGAATATTTTCAGGGAGGCAGAAAGTCATAGATGCCGTGAACCTGTGACCTGGCAGTTACACAAGATCCCACACCTAGAAGGACTTCAGGCTTGGGGAAAGTTTCGGCTGTTGTCACCTTGGGTCTTAGTGTTTAAAGAAGGGGCTGCACATTTTGATTTGTGCTGGGCTTCAGAAGTTCTGTACCCAGCAGGGCCTGGAGTGAAGGCTGAGGCACCTCAGAAGCTGGCTTGGCGGGGACTCCAATGGTTTCCACTCTGAGTTTGCAGGAACATTCTGGTTTCTGAACAATTTCCTCTCGGAACCTGTGTCTTGCTTCATGGGGATTCTTGTCCTCTTTGGGTGTCAATGAGCTGGACAGAACCACCTCAGGAACGGGCCTGCTGACTGGCTCCTTACCCCTCTGTTGCATGATGCTAATCTGCAAAAAGGCAATGAGGAATGCTGACTAGTCCTGGAATCTCAAGAGACCCATGTGCAATGGTACTTTGTTTAGAGAAGAAATTGAGGCCCACACGTTGCAATCCCATTAGTGAAGACTCCCCCTCATTGTGTATATGTCTCCTCCCACTTCCATCCCAGTCGCACCTGACCATGTAGTGAATTTGCATAATGTTCCCTGGAAAATTATTTTAAAAACACCAGCTTAGGATGCAGCATGCTCACACGTCTCTGCAGAGGGCTGTGGGCTCCAGGAGCACCCAGGCCGCAGCTCTGCTTCTAACTGTGCTAATGTTTACCCCTCGGCCCATTTGGAAGGCCCTGCCCCTCACTGCTGCCGACTTCTCCCCATTTCTCTTTCTGTAGTCATGTTCCTTTCTCTCTCCTTCCTGCCAGCCTCCCTCTCCAGATCCCTCTGTGAAGTCCCTGCAGGGCTGGACAGCTGTCTCTTTTGTGTTTAGTGGGAGTTCCTGCCAGCCCTCTTCCTCTGTGGGCTGTTGGGGGCCCACTGAGCTGCTGGGTTGGCCCTCTGGCCTTCAGTACCTGTGTCCCTGACAAGGAACTGGCTTCCCTGGGGACACCCTGGCCTTGGAATTCCCACTGGAGACTGGAGTTGACTAAACCTGTCTGCGTGTCCACGTGGCTGCTGCACCTGGGCCAGGCCTGGAGGGCGGGCTCCCACTGTAGCCTGGTTTAGGATCCCCCAAGGACCGCCCCGGCCCGATGTGTCAGGGGATCCTCACAGGATACTGCACCACTCAGCACGCATTTCGGCAGGGCAGCTGGCTCTTTTTGTGTACTTTAGAAAGAAGTGGGAAATGGCCCTCCCAAGCACTGCCCACGTTCTGTCCTTCTGTTTCAACTCTGTAATTGTCTCATTGTCGACTTTCTGATAAAGTAGTTCACCACAGTTATAGTAATGGGTCCTTCATTTATCCTGATTAATTTTTAATGTTGGAGATTAATGTAAGAACCTGTTTAAACATTTGCCAGGAGCTAAGAAAAATAATTTAGTAAAAATTCTGTAGAGAAATTCCTTTCAGGACCATACTCCCTGGTAGAGACCTTTTCCAAGGCAGCCTCTCTGGTCCTCAACTCGTGGAGCCAACACTCATGGCCAGATGTGTTTAAGGGGAATAAAAAGCTGTATCCAAAGACCTATTTTACTGGAGTTCTTGGAAGATCATTCTTGTTCTTCCTAAAATTTCCACAAGTACTTGTTTCACTTGCTTCATGAACACATTTTGTTCAGCGTGGACTATAACTATAGAGTCGAGATATGTGATCCATTTATAAAGCAAGATGCCAAAGTTGTGGAGTTGATTATTAATTTTTGTCAAGTATTTAAAAGAAATATATATGTTTGAATTTGAATAAGAAATCTTTGCTGGAAGGAGATATTAGAAATATAATATTAGTTGATTTTATGAGGGGAAAATGAACTCGGAGCTTCCTTTGGTTGATCATAGCTTTCTGAACTATTTGCAGTGGCAGCCACCAGCTGGGGTGTCTTCAACATCAGTCTGTTATCTAACATGCTCTCCACACGCGGGGGGCAACAGCCCCACCATATCCAGTGTGTGCTTTTCCTCAATCAGGAGCAGGCTCCATGTGGATGGGCAGGAGGCCTCATTCCTCCTGAGGAAGCTGCTGCCCGTCTCAATGCAGGCTGCACCACCTGGACCTTACCGGGGCTTCTCATTCTACAGTCAGGAGACAGGAAGCCATCACGAACTCCCCACTGCTGAACCAGGAAGCAGAGAGGGGCTCCAGTGACATTGCTTAGGAGTAGTGCAAGGCCCTGCCCATTTGAGGAGGGCTGAGAGTTATAAATGCCCTTCTCCAGTGGCAAAGGAAGAGAGACAGGGCTGTAGAGATGTTGCCATGTTACACACCTGACAGGGAGCACTTCTGGAATCCACAACAGGTGATCCTGTTTTGGAGGAGCCCCTTCTCCCTCTGGTAGCTGATGATGGCTGGTCCTTGTCATTTAACTGTTTCAGGTCCTGTGCTCCACTTACCTGCGTTAGAGAAGGTACTTCTGTCTTCCTCAGATGTGGCTCCTCGTGACAGCAAGATGGCTGCCAATATCTTGGGAACATGCCCTCAGTCAACTACGTGAAAAACCAGAAAAAGGAAAGTTGTTATTTGTTGGACTCTTTTTTATCAGTGTATTAAAATTAGGTTCAGTTCTCTGCACCCCAAACCTAAATTCCACGGGAGTTTTGTTAAGATATAGCATTCTTAGGTTGATGGATGCAGAGATGTTCTGGCATTTTATGTTAAATGATACTTAGAGGTTCATCACACTACTCTGCTCCACTATCCCTAGGGGTCTGGCTGCATCGCATGGTACTCAGTGGTCTCTGTAGAACCAGTAGTTACAACTTCTTTTGTACAAACAGGAAGAAAGGAAGCAAGAAAAATCATGCTTTCTCTCTCTCTCTCTCTCTCTCTCTCTCTCTTTTTTGGCAAGAGTCATTTAACCCATAACCACTGAGCCACTCAACCACATCTCCAGCCCTTTAGCCCACTTTTTATTTGAGGCAGGGTCTCCCTAGGTTGCTTAGGGCCTCACTAAGCTGCTGAGGCTGGCTTTGAACCTGCAACTCTCCTGCCTCAGCTTTCCTGGCTGCTGGGATTCCTGGGCCTGGCATGCTTCATCTTTTATGTGTTCACAGAGTTCCATGAGCTGCCCTGGCCTTTAGTTTACCATTGTCCAAAACTCAGCATATCATCCAACCTACCTGAGAGTTTCTCTGGGAAATACAGTTCCTATAATGGGGCCTGGATTCCCCCCTGAAAATTCTATTACGATGGAGGAAGGGGAGAGTCAGCGTTAGGATGCTGAGAAATTTCTGTCATGATGAGGGTGGAAAACTTTTTCCAAAAGCCCACAGCAAGTTTTCTTTCTGCTCTCACAGTCAGACGAGGTTTCTGCCGCAGTCCGGCTGCAGCAAGCTAAACGGGGGGGGGGGGGGGAGGGTGATGAGCAACTTGTGTAGATTGATACAGCAGGAGCAGGAGCCGTTTATTGTAGGACAGGAGGGGTATATATACATTCCACACAGCTTATCTTAATTAGCATAAACTAGATACAGCAGTCAACCAATCAGGAATCTCCACACTTCATGGCTCACTGGCGCCACCTCACAAACCACTCCCCCTGGCAAAATACCACGCGCCATCCTGACTTGTTTACAGACCTTAACAGTCCCCATGCCCAGGAGAGGAGTGTCAGGTACAATGCACAGTGACTGTTTAAACTAGAATATGTCATTCTGGTCAGGTCACACACAGGGTCACAGCCAAGAGCCATCACTACATGGCTGAAGGTCAGAAACGCCATCCTCAGTTGGTGAAGGAACAACTGGCTCCTCGTGATGGGCCTCTGGACTTGTATATCTCCAGAATACACAAATGACTCCAAAAACCTAACACCAAACAAACAAATAACCCAATCAATAAGTGGCAAAGAAACTGAATGAACACTTCACAGAAGAAGAAATATGATCAGTCAACAAATATATGAAAAAAATATTCAACACCTTCAGCAATTAGAGAAATGTAACTCAAAACTACACTGAGATTTCATCTCACTCCAGTCAGAATGGCAGTCATCAAGAATACAAGTTACAGTACATGTTGGTGAGGATGTGGGGGGAAAGTTACACTCATCCATTGCTAGTGGGACTGCAAATTGGTGCAGCTCCTATAGAAGGCAATACGGAGATTCCTTAGAAAACTTGAAATGGAGCCACCATTTGACCCAGGTAGCCCACTCCTTGGCTTATACCCCAAAGACTTAAAATCAGCATACTACAGTGATGCAGCCACATCAACATTTATAGCAGCTCAATTCACAATAACCAAGCTATGAAACTAACCTAAGTGCCCTTCAACAGATGAATGATTGAAGAAAATGTGGTACAAATACACAATGAAAACTACTCAGACATAAAGAAGAATGAAATTATGGCATTTGGAGGTACATAGGTGGAACTGGAGAAGATTCCCATGGGAAAACAATACTCCCAGGGGAAACATTATTCCCAGGGGGGAAAGATACTTTTTACCATTAAATTGTGTTCTTCTAGTAATATAAATAGCCTCCTTGAGTCCTAGAGGAAGAATCTCATGTGGTACATTTGTAGAACTAGTTAACACCATAGGTTTTTTACAGATGCATAGGAACAATATTTCTGTTTCCTATTTTTCAAATGTCAAACCTGGCCTCTAGAGGACTGTTGGATATCTGATGGAGCTGATTCTAACAGTCGTCTCTTCAATTCTCAGGGCCTTTGAATACCAATACATACTTATAAATACAGGTTTTAAAACAAATTCTGAAAAATCTTGATAATGAAGAATATCTACTTAAGCTTAAATCATTTCCAGGGCACATCAGGAAATGTTTAAGACTAGAAAAACAAATGTTGCTAATGGAAGAAAATCTAAAACAACACGTGATTTTTAGTTTTGCTTCATTGAAGGTCAAGTCATGTGTCCTGGACACCAAGTTGGACATATTGCTCTCCGCATTATGTTAAAAATCCTCTAACACTGGGCTGGGGATGTGGCTCAAGCGGTAGCTCGGTCGCCTGGCATGTGTGCGGCCCGGGTTCAATCCTCAGCACCACATACCAACAAAGATGTTGTGTCCGCCGAAAACTAAAAAATAAATAAATAAATATTTTAAAAAAAATTTTTAAAAATCCTCTAACACAAATGCAGTTATGATTACAATTCATTGCATATTTAATAATAATTTGCACATAAGATAGAAGGATTTAAACATGTTGCTTTGGTAACTTCAAAGGAAATATTATGCAGAGTCAAGGCAGTTAGCTTTAGAAACTTCCCATAATCAAACAGACATTTCATTGGACATCCTGAAGACAACATTGATGTAAAAGCAACTGTTACCATCTAGGGATGCTGGGCTCATTGTCTCTCTTCAGCCAAGAACTGAAGGACAGGACACAGAGACAGTAAGCCAGCAGCAGGCTTATTGCAAAGGTGACAGACAGAGACAGAGACAGAGAAGAGAAGGGGGAGTCTGGTGGGGAGTTTGGGCTTCTTCTTTTTATGGTCTGTGGAATCTCCTCCCTTCCTTCTCTCCTCCCTGTCTACGGGTTCCTCATTAGTATTGATTGGTGCCCCTGTGTGCAAGTGTCTGTTTAGTTTTTCTATTGAGTCCCCTGCTTAGGAGCATGAGTGTGGAAGTCTCTGTCAGATTGGGTCCCTGCTTGTATCCACGAGCACCTTTGCCAAGCAGGCAGTTGACCTCCTCAGAAGACCATTTCTGTGCTCCTTCGATCCGGCCCTGCCCTGACTGTCTCATTGCCCCCTTTCCCTGGCTGCCTACACCCTCCCACATCTCCCTCAGGAAAAATGGCAGCAGCATAAAAGTTCAGTCCATTTATTTCATGTTTCCAATGACTTCTGTTGTTGTTTTACAATTTTCAATGTCAAACTGATGGGAATCAGCCCTCCAACCTATGTCTGAGATTTTACTTTCAGTCTGGAGATTTCATCTAATTCCACTGAGGACTAAGGAAGGAAGGAAGCAAACATGAACAAATGTTTGACACTGTGTGCTCGTTGGCTTTGCAGATTTCCAGCCCAGTGAGCTCCTCTACTGTGGCCCCGCTGCCCTGGGCCAGCAGGGCCTTCCACCCCTGCAGGCTGATAGGATCAGGCCATTTCTTTTAAGTTTTCAAAATAAAATTAAGCATAACAGTGAATGACTTATCTTTTAGATTGCAAATGTCTACATTCTGTTTTGCTTTTAATTCTGAAAAAGAAAGAACAAAACAAGGAGAAAGGAATTAATCCTATGTTACCCTGTCGAAATTCTATTTATTTCCAGCAGTTTTGACTGAATGAAAACGGACTTTTGAGGGCAGTTTGCTAAGATTGGCATCACAGATTGAGCCTGAAAAAAGAACAAAATGACGTCAATTGTAATAACCAGAACTTATGAAAATAGTTCATGGGGTAACACTCATAGATGGAGCTAAATAATCACAGAGGGTTGCTGGAAGTAGAAGTGATGATTTTAAACCTCTAATTCAAAACAAAACAACAGTTGTGAAACTGGTCAGCCTCAATGCCACTCCACACATGACATTCTATAAAAGTTGAAAGTTTTCCTCAGTAATGGATATACAAGCAGATAGCACCTAAATTCGCTAGTTAATTTGTAATATCATGAAAAGTGGGACTCAAGGTCAGATTTTCTTCTGCTGTGACCAAAAGACCTGACAAGAGCAATTTTACTGTGGAAAAGTTTATTTTGGGATTCCCAGTTTCAGAGGTCTCAGTCCACAGATGGTCAGCATCCTTGTTCTGGGCCAGAGGTGAGGTAGCACACCACAGTGGAAGGCTGTGGTGGATGAAAGCAGCTCAGAGCATGGCACTCAGGAAGCAGAAAGAGTTCATACCCCAAAACTTGCCTCTAGTGACCCTTCTCCTCCAGCCACACCATAGTTGCCTACAGTCACTATCTTGTTAGTCCCTATCAGGGAACTAATGCACTGATTGGTTCAGATGCTGATAATGATTCACCTCTGAACTTTTTGCATTGGCACACACATGAGCTTTTTGGGGACACCTCATGTCTAAATTGTAACCAAGAACAAGCACTACCAAGGAAGAATGGCTTGAGGTTGTCATTGCATGAGTCACAGGGGTAAAAATAGAGAGGAGAAAATTTCATAAAGTAGGGCTGAGCAGAACCAAAACGTGTCTCTCCAGAAGTGTGAAGTGGTAAGAGGAAAGAACCGGAGCAGTCATCCAAGTTCACACCCACTAGATGCCAAGTCCTTCCAGCCTTCTCACCTGAGCCCTCACCTGCAGATCAAAGCAGCCAGGAGTTAACCAGAGATGAGAGATGGGACCGTCTGTGCACAGATACAAACCCAACCAGGTTAGCGTAAAAGAAGATGCAAAAGACTGGAGTTTTGCATTTGAAATCAACAGGTAATAAAGCTTTATTCATCTGTAGACTGGGATTTTAAAACATGTCTATTTTAGAGTTAGACCAATTTAAAGGTAGAAAAAAAGGAGTAAATAGAGGTGAAAAAAAGAATAACAGGGGGAACAGACCACTGACAGAATGGGTAAGTGAACAACCCAAAAATCAGAAACTGAACTATCCAAAACGAAGCTGAAGAAAGAAAAAAGACTTCAGGATTAAAGAGCAGTTTTTCTTTCTCTGTTGTCTTTCATTTTAGTCCAGTTAGAGCAGAAGATAGGCAATGATTAAAAATTATATTATTTACTTATTTATATGCAGAAAACACCAGACTTATTTTGATCTGGCTGCATAGCATAAAAAATGGAGATAAATATGTGAAAACCATCTGCTTCAGTAAGATTTCTGCATGGTTTTCATATTTAGGTGGATCTGATATTTTATGTTAGGGCTTCTTGGTGGATTTAATTATTTTTTCTCTTCTATGAGTGTTATTATTTGGATGTGAGGTATCCCCCAGAAGCTCACATGTGAGACAATGAAAGAAAGGTCACAGGAGAAATGGTCAGGTCACGAGAGCTTTAACCCAATCAGTGAATTAATCCCCTGCTGGGATTCAATGAGTGGTGACTGAAGGCAGGTAGGGTGTCCCTGGAGGAGGTGTGTCATTGGAGACCTGGATCTGAAGTATATATTCTGTATCTGACAAGTGGAGTCTCTCTCTGCTTCCTGATCATCTGTGAGCTGCTTCCCTCAGCCACACTCTTCCACCATGATGTTCTGCCTGAGCCCCAAGGAATGGAGCCTGCTGTCTATGGATTGAGACCTCTGAAATTGTGAGACCCACAAAAAACTTTTTCTTCTAAAATTGTGCTGGTCAGTTTTTTTAGTCACAGTGGCAATAAAAGCTGACTAAAACAGAAATTGGTGCTGAGAATGGGATTGTTTCTGTGACTAACTTGACCATGTGGTTCATAAGCATTGAAGATTTTTGGAATTGATGAAAGAAATTTTGAGATGTATCCCAATGCAAGCTGGAAATGCTGGAAATGGAGTTTGGTGGCCGATTCTGGTGGGAGCTCAGAAGACCAGAATGTCATAGGATCATGAACAGTGGAGACAGGACTCAAAAGGAGGAAAAGGAGGATTTATTGGAAATTGGACTAGAGGCCGTTTGTGTTATGCACTGGCTGAGAAGTTGTCTGCATTTGCCTGTGTCCTGAGACTGTTCTGTGAGGTTGAGTTTAAAAGTGATGGACTTCTTAATGGGGCAGAAGAAATTTCTAGACACCATAGCATTCAGTGGGTAGCATGGAGATCGCTGGTGGCTTTTAGCCAAGTTTATTGTGAAAGGAGAGCAGAAAGACTAGAAAAACTTGAACTTGAAAAGAGGGAGTAAAACTGGGGCTAAGGGAGTTGCAGTTGTTAAAGATTCTACTGCCACTAGAGAGATCCTCCAGACTATAAGAAAGACGGCCCAAGGGCATCTCAGGATTGGCAAGATCAAATCATCTCAGACTCAAGGGAGTAAAAGTAAGAATTCTCTTGAGACCAGAGGGGCACCCCTCTTGCTCACGGGGGCCTAGGGAGTTTTTTCAATATGCTCCGCTATGCAGGCCCTCAGAGGCTGCTCTAGCTAGGTTCCCTGGAGGCCTGGCTACTGCTCCAGATGGCAGCAGACCCTGGCATCAAACATGTGGTGCTGGTTCTCTGAGGAATGCACGATGCTGGAGTCAGGGGTAATGGAGGCCCCCACCAATGTTTCAAAGGCCTGGGAGGTAGGTGACATGCAGCAGGGAAGGAGTGCCTACAGGTAGCTCTGAGAGGGTGATGCGTGCAGAGGTGAGGAGGAAGCCAAAGCTGCCGTGGAGACCTCCAAGATCAAGAAATGCCAGTGCTGTGGGACAGCAGCCAGGGAAGGCTGCTCCCTGCTCCTTGTTCAGTCCACTCGGGGGACTTTGCCCGGGAGCTCACTCTGACTGTTGATTCTGCCTGGAAGACTCTCCTCCCAGGTCTTCGTTTCCCAGATCTCTATAGAAGTCCTGTGCTGCCTGCTCTTGCTAACGCCACTCCCTGTCCCACACCTCTGGGACATCTCCTGCCTGCCGCTGTCCTATCTAGGGGTAACAGGAGTTTTTTCTTTTTAATGAACCCGCGTCAGTGTAGTCTGCAAGAGCAGGCATTTCACAACAGCAATAAAAAACCTAAATAAAAAAGGACAAGATCCATTAACAAAGGAGCTTGACTGCAGCCCCATTTTATGCTACAGCTTACAGCGTGACTGTAAAGAGATTCCAAGCTAATGGGCGTAAACAAATTTGGGATGTGTATCTCAGCTGCTTTTTGTGAGTGGCATCTGGATGGATCACAAAAGTGTAGTACGCAGAGCGAAGGATGTGACCAGCTGTGATAGTTATGCAGAGATCGAGAGAAAGACCCTAACCACTAAGCCATCCCGTGAAGGCTGGATTTAGTAACAAGCTGCTGGTGCACAGAGGCTGTTAAGTTTTATAGTCCTGCATTAATGGCCACCACAAACATTACCAAGTAATTTCCCACAGAAAGTAACTTTGTTTCTGAGTCTCAAACACTCCCCAAACTCTCTTTTCCTTCTTTAAAACCACTAATGTTATCATTTCATTTTTATAAGTTCTTTTGAACTTATGAAATATATGGGATTAGAAATCATGGTGAAAAGTGATGTCATTATTATCCAAAGTACATGTAAGAAGAAACAAATTGGTATGAATATACTTTGTTTACAACCAGAGATATGAAAAATTGTGCTCTATATGTGTAATAAGAATTGTAATACATTTTGCTGTCATATTTATATAAGTTTAAAAATAATTTAAAATGCCTGAGGTAGTTATTTTATAGGATACTCTGTGTGCCTGATAATTCCTCAGGATTAGTTTCAACACTGTGGTCACATGCCAATTTGTAAAGTAAGCCTCATAAAGAGAACAATACAGAGAATAATATTTACTTACAATGTTTTTAGGTAAAGATTTATGTGAAATGAAATAAAATCTTAATGCACAATCTGGTGAGTTTAGACAAAAACATAGGCTTGTTTATACTGTAATGCTGTGGAGATATGGGACATTGCATCTCCACAAAAGGATCTTTGTGCCTCTGCTCCACAGACTGTCTATGTACTGATTTCCTTTCTCTGGCATGGTTTCATTTTGCCTGTACAAAAAATAAAATTAAAAATGCTTTTTAATCTGCACTCTTATGCACAGTATAATGTCTGTGAAATTCACTCAACTTATTGTGTATATCAACAATGTGCTCTTTCTTTCCCACTGAGCAGTTTTCTGTGTATGAATATACCAGTGTGTTTGTACATTTTTTTCTGTTATGGATACTTGGGTCGGGTACCAGTTTTGTATTGGTCAAAATTAAACCAAAGAAGGAAAAACAGTAGACCTGTAAAGTGATTCATTACAGGAGACGGGTTTGCAAAGTTGTGGTGGCTGATTAATTGATATGATGTAATCAAATTATCACGAGGTAGCTGGCTGATCGGAGGGGGATTTATCAGGGGGCGTGTATTGCAGCAATTCCACTGTTCACACACTGTGACCCAATGCACTGTGACTATCTACTTAAGACAAATAATTACTTTTGCATCAATGAACAGTAAGGAAGATTACAGTGTTACTTTCACTCGCTCCTGTTTAGGATTCCTGACCTGTTGTCACTGTTTCCCATGAGAGGAGCTTCTCTTAGCATTTCTTTCTGAGCAGGTCAGTTTATGGCTCCAGTAGTTTCTGCTCTAGGTAAGCAGATTTGGGCTCTGAATTTTCACCTCCTCATCCAGATTTCGGGATGGTGACTTGCTTTGCAACATCAGTTCTTTAACAGGTAAATGAACAGTCATTTATTTTGTTTTATTTTGTTTTTACCTTTTTCTTGCTGTAGGAACAGGAGTTACGATTGTCAAAGTCTTGTCTGGTCAAAGCTGCAGAAATCAAGTACTTTTTGTAATTTTCTTTTTCCCTACAATTTTGGCTTGGTGGTGATAATTCATTGTTTGGCCCCTTCCCAGCCTCAGACAGCTTCCTTACCTGCACACGTTGACGAATCAATCTCTATCTGAAGACTCCAGGAGGTCTTCTGCTTAGGGCTCTCTGTACACCTCTCTCCTCCAGGTCTGCGCCCATGGACTGCAGGCAGCTTGTCTCCCAGATTCTCACCTCCGCCTGGGCAGCACAGGCGTCTGCCAGGCTCCACTCTCCTGCCTGCCTGCCTTGGAAACTCGAGCCTGTAAACAGGGTTGCTCATAGGACTTGTCCTGCTGGTTTTCCATTCCTCAGAGACCACCACTCCATTTTTTAAAAACTGTGCCTGATTTTTTTAAACACTATTTTTCATATATTTTGAACAGTTTTTTGGTTCTTTAATGTGGAAGATTAAAT
This sequence comes from Spermophilus citellus, assembly GCF_964194105.1. Lineage (NCBI taxonomy): Eukaryota > Metazoa > Chordata > Mammalia > Rodentia > Sciuridae > Spermophilus > Spermophilus citellus. The sequence goes on along the minus strand of NC_138182.1, from coordinate 281,627,765 downwards.
CTGATCCTTGTTTCTTCATCTTTCCTGGAAGCAAAACTATGATCTAAAGTATTTTAAAATAAAATTGATTCTGTTTTCTTTATTTGAAATGTAATTTACTAGGATTATGTTATATTATATTATATTTTTAATATTATGAATTTGATATATTCATTGGTAGCTCCACATTATATCCAAACAATTATTTTCATACTTTTGACTTTCCTCCAATTTTTATGAATTAAAATGAGCATGCTTTCCATGTTGGTACAACACAGCAAGGGAATTATTGTCTATTTATTTTCTTCCTTGATCTACAGTTCCTCTTTTTTCACTGGTATTGTCTCATTGGTCCTTCTCAGGGGTCTCATCTGACTTCTTAGAAACACGAGCCTTGTCTTCCTAGTAAATTTGTTTTTACATCTTCGTCAGGAAGTTGCCATTTCCATAGCTGGAGATGGCTTCAGTCTCTGGTCGTCAAATCTGCATTCCAGACGGGAGGCAGGAGGGAGGAGAGGCCTGGTGCCAATCCCCTTTAAGGATGTGTGTTTTGTTTTCCTGAAATTTTCTTTCATGACTCTTCAGCTAGAATTCAGTCTCAGGGAACACTGAAGGCCTCCTTGTCTGTTTGCTGGGCATCCTACTGCCCAGGACAAATCCAGAGTTCCACCGTCATGGAAGAATGAAAGGATACTGGGTGGCAACTGGGACCCCTTTGTGCAGGTTTCCCACATGGGGATGCTTCCCTCACAGCCCTTGTCTCACCTGAGGTGAGCCTCTCCTCGCCCCCAGGTGTTCCCTGAGCACCAGGACACCCCCACTCTTCTTCAGGAAATCCCGTGTGGCTCTGTTGCCTCTTTGGGGTTTAGGATTTTAAATAATTAGGCACTTGCATAGCCACAGTCTCCCTGCCTTATAGGAAACTGAGATGGCCCAGGTCTCTCCGTTGTCTCAGGGTGTTCTCCTTGGGTAAACCCAATTCTGTCTAATTTTGTTCATTTTTTCTTATGGATAAAACAGAATGTATTTTGAATCTGGCTAATTACCCATGTTAAAATTATCTTGAAAAGCAAGTTAGGAAAATAAACCAACAGGAAAGTCCTACTAAGGAGCACTTTTTATTTTATAAGTTAAAGAAATGTACGTCAGGTTGTGTTGATTGTAATTGTGGTAAAATTCTCAGAGCAGTGACCCAAAGGCCTTAAGGTGGCCCTTAAATGCAAGGAGATACATGGCCAGCAGGGATTAAATGAGGGGCTGTCTCTCCCACACAGATAAGTCAATACTAATGATCTGAAGGACACTTTCCATGGAGGAAGCTCAGGGTCCTGGCACCGTGGAGGGTGTCCTGTGCAGACATGTGCACAAGACAGCAAGGACCCAGGTGTGGCGTCCACCCTAGACTTTTCTTGATGCTTATGCCCTTAGACAGTCTCTAACCACACACAGAAACCCAGTGAATAAGGAAGAGGGAATTTACAAGGATTAGCTCTGTTTTTATTTTTTTCTAACTTTTAGTCCTTCCATTCATTTTTCCTTTTTAACACAAATCTATATGTTTTACATTACCAGATAGAGTAACCTAAAATTGTTGAAAAAAATCAGTGATCACATTATTTTCTGAATTTAAAAAGTAAGGTTTTAATGCTATCCAAAAGCAAACTCTTGAGAAGTATAATACTGTGGATTTGTGGCTCTGAGAAGAGACAAAAGTTTATGTGATTTTGACAATGCATTAAACAGCTTAAGAATTGCTATTTTTTAAACTGAAGATTATGGAGACAATTGTTGATTTGCAAGCAATTGTAAGAAATAAGAGAGAGAGCCCATGAACATTCCACCCATTTTCCCAAAGATAAAACCTTATAAAGCATAATATAATACCATCACCACAGAACCAATGGACCAATTTCCCACCTTGCTCAGATTTCCTCCGTTACCCTGTCCTTGAGTGTGTGCACTTCAGGTGTACTTAGCATCACACAGGATATCACATGTGTGGGCCCAAGACACGCCTCACAGTTGCTAACAAAGGTTCCATCATTGTGTGCAGGTCTCCTCTTGCCTTTGATCTCCCCTCCCCCACCTACCCTGGCCTGTGACAGTCACTGACCCATTTTTCATTTCTTTTAAAATTTTTCTTAATGGAGTTCTTTTTCAGTCAATGTTTTCATCATCACTATGACCAAAAGGCCCCACAAGAACAATGTTAGATGAGGAAAGTTGATTTGGGGCTCTTGGTCTCAGAGTCTCCCCCTCCATAGATGGCCAGCGGCAGGGCTCTGGGCCTGAAGGGAGGCAGAACATCATGGTGTTAGGAGGAAAGTAGCTCAGGGCATGGCAATCAGGAAACAGGGGGAGAGCTGTGCTCACCAAGGACAAAATATATACATGAAAGGCACAACCAAGTGACCCACCTCCTCCAGCCACATGTACCACTCAGTTAATTCCTACTGAAGCCAGAGTTCCAAGATGAAGCTACATTTTCTGCCTTACCAATTTCTTTCTGGGTTCCTGCATCATAAATTTGGAGAATAATACCCATGGACAATAGGAAAAGGGATGAGTAAATGAGTGGGAATTATTTAAGTGAGAAGAGAAGGGATAGAACGCTGGCAATGTGGGAGGGGACCTGATATCAGGACAATTCATTTGGAGATAATTTTGTATTTGCAAGCAGTTGTAAGAAATAACAGGGCTTGGTACCCTAACCAAGGGGCTTATATGTTTTTTGGATATGAGCTTTGACCAAAACTACGTTAAATAGGTATTGAAAAAGTACCGAAATCATGGGTCAAAATCTATGTTGAGCAGGCATTGAAAAATTACCAAGACCACAGCCTTTGAGTTTGAATCATTCCAGTAATTTCCATTCAAGTTCATGTCCACCTTCCACTTTCCCCAAGGCTCTGGAATAAAGGAGTTGGCTCAGTTGTTGCCCCAGGAAAGACTCATGGTCTTTGCAGTTGAAAGGGCTTTTATGTTTTCTTTGATATAAGGAGGTTGATTCATATTGGGATAGGGAGAGAGAGCTTGGTAGGAATAGAGGAACTCTAGATGGGGCAGAGGGGTTGGAGGGGAAGGGAGGGAGCATGGGGTAATTAATGATGGTGGAATGTGATGATCATCATTATCCAAAGTACATGCATGAAGACACAAATTGGTGTGAATATACTATGTATACAACCAAAGATATGAAAACATTGTGCTCTACATATGTCATAAGAATTGTGATGCATTCCACTGTTATACATAAATAAAAATATCAATTATAAATTTTTAAAAGGAAAGAGTGGTTTGACTACCCTACAGGGGTCAGCCTTCTCTTTTCTAAGAATATTTTGCTGCTGGATTCCCTTTGGTTTGAAACGTGTATGATAGTAGCCCCCCTTATCCACAGCTTTCCTTTTCATAGTTGCAGTTACTCAGTCACCTGCAGTTCAGAAATTTCATATGGAAATTTCCAGAAATAAAGTTCATGTTTTAAATAACTTCTATTACAGTAAATGGCTAAAATGTTTCCATTTCATTATTATTGTTGTTAATCTCTTACTATGCATAATTTAGAAATTAAGGGGCTGGGGATGTGGCTCAAGCGGTAGCGCGCTCGTGTGGCATGCGTGCGGCCCGGGTTCGATCCTCAGCACCACATACAAACAATGATGTTGTGTCTGCCGATAACTAAAAAAAAATAAATATTAAAAAAATTCTCTCTCTCTCTCTCTCTCTCTCTCTCTCTCTCTCTCTCTCTCTCTCTCCCTCTATCACTCTCTCTTTAATAAAAAAAAGAAAAAGAAATTAAACTTTATCATAAGTATGTTTGTAGATGTAATGGTCAATTTGAATTGTCAACTTGATTGGATTAGGGGGTGCCAAAGATTAAGAGGATTCTTGGTGTGTCACTGAGGGTGGGTCTAGGAATGATGGGCGTGTGGGATAAAGAACTGAAGTGGAGACCCTTCCTAAGTATGAACAGCACCATCCAATAGTATGGTGGCTTGGATGTAATAAAAGTTGTAAGGATGAAAACTCAGCAGCTGATGCAAGCTCCATTCTTCTTGAATGATTTCTGGATTGCTGCTGTGATCGCCTAAGGACATCAGACTCTCACTCCTTCGCTCTTCCAAAGTGGACTCTGCCAGGGATTGGCTGTCCAGGAAGTTTGGTCTTGGACGGTGGTAGCAACACCAATCCCCCTTGTTCTGAGGCTTCAGCCTCTTGGACTGCACTGGTTCCTCCAGCTCTCCAGCCTGCAGATGGCCAATGTGGATTACCAGCTTCTGGTTGTGTAAGCCAACCTGATAAATCCACTTTTTATAATTAAAAAAAGAGAGAGAAAAAAAGCAATACATTGTAGTGAGATATAAATTGCTTGGTGTGACTTACCTTTGGTCAATTACGTATCTTGCTATTTGTGGATAATTACATAAGGATTAGGTTAGTTTCTCACTGATGATTACATGTGGATTAGACTAGGTACCTTTGCTGATATATAACCAATTCAAATAAATACAATTAAAGAAAAAAAAAAGAAAAAGGCTTTTTAATATTTCTACCCTTAGTATCAAGGTATGATTTTTTTTCTTTTTTAAAAATGTACCATGATTAGTTATACAAGACAGTAGAGTACATTTTGACACACTGTACACAAATGGAGCACAAATTTGTCTTCCTCTTGCTGTACATAGTGCAGAGTCACACCCGTCCTGCTATCATACATATATATAGGGTAGTAATGTCTGTCTCATTTTACTGGCCTTCCTATCCCCACAGCCCTACTCCTCCTCCCCTCACTCTCCTTTGCAAATACAGAGTTCCTTCATTCTTTCCTTGCCCCTCCTCTGGATCAACATCACTTATCTGAGAAAACATTCAGCCTTTGTTTCTTGGGGGTTTGGCTTATTTCTCTTAGCATGACATTCTCAAGTTCCATCAATTTACCTGCAAAAGCCATAATTTTATTCTTCTTTAAGGCTGAGTAATATTCCATTATGTATATATACCACATTGTTTTTATCCGTTCATCTGTTGAAGGGCACGTAAGTTGGTTCCATAATTTAGCTACTGTGAATTGAGCTGCTAAACATTGATGTGGCTGCATCACTGTTGTATGCTGATTTTATGTCCTTTGGGTATAAACCAAGAAGTGAGATGACTGGGTTGAACGGTAGTTCCAGTCCAAGTTTTCTGAGCAATCTCCATACTGCTTTCCAGAGGGGTTGCAACAATTTGCAGTCCCATCAACAATGTATGAGTGTACCTTTTCCCCCACATCCTCACCGACACTTATTGTTGCCTATATTCTTGATAATTACTATTCTGACTGGAGTGAGATGGAATCTTAGAGAAGTTTTGATTTGCATTTCTCTAATTGCTAGAGATGTTAAACATTTTTTCACATTTTTTTGACCATTTGTATTTTTTCTTCTGTGAAGTGTCTATTCATTTATTGTATTGGGTTATTTGTTTGTTTGGTGTTAAGTTTTTTGAGTTCTTTATATATCCTGGAGATTTATGCTCTATCTGAGGTACATATGGTAAAGATTTTCTCCCAATCTGTAGGCTTTCTCTTCACGTTATTGATTGTTTCTTTTGCTGAGAATAAGCTTTTTAGTTTGAATTCATCCCATTTATTGATTCTTGATTTTACTTCTTGCACTTTAGAAATCTTGTTAAAGAAGACAGATCCTAAGCAGCCATGATGAAGATTTGGGCCTACTTTTACTTCTATTAGAAGCAGGGTCTTTGGTTTAATGCCTAGGTCCTTGAACCACTTTGAGTTGAGTTTTGGGGAGGATGAGAGATAGAGGAGATAGAGGTTCAAATTCATTTTGCCACATACGGATTTCCACTTTTCCCAGCACCATTTGTTGAAGAGGCTATTTTTTCTCCATTATATGTTTTTGGCGCATTTGTCTATTATGAGACAACTGTATTTATGTGGTTTTGTCGCGGTGTCTTCTCTTCTATAACATTGGTCTGCATATGTGTTTTGGTGCCAATACCATGCTGTTTTTGTTTTTGTTTTACTATGGCTCTGTAGTATAATTTAAGGTCTGGTATTGTGACGCCTCCTGCTTAATTTTTCTTGCTAATGATTGTTTTGTCAATTCTGGGTCTCTTATTTTTCAAAATGAATTTCACAATTGCTTTTCCTAGTTCTATGAAGAATGTCATTGGGATTTTAATAGAAATCGTATTAAATATGTATAGTACTTTTGGTAGTTTGGCCATTTTGACAATATTATTTCTGCCTATCCAAAACATGATTTTTTTGTTTTCATTTTCTGAGGTTTTCTTCAATTTCTGTCTTTAGTAGTCTGTAGTTTTCACTGTAGAGATCTTTCACCTCTTTTGTTAGATTGATTCCCAAGAATTTAATTTTAGTCTGGTTATTGTTAATGGGAGAGTTTTCCCAATTTCTATTTCAGTGGATTCATCAGTGATGTATAGAAATACATTTGATTTATGGATGTTGATTTTATACCCTGCTGAATACCTTGCTGAATTCATTTATTAGATATAAAAGTTTTCTAGTGGAATTTTTTTGGATATTGTAAATTTAGAATCATGTCGTTGGCAAATAGTGATAGTTCGAGTTCTTCCTTACCTATTTGTATCCCTTTAATTTCTTTCTTCTATCTAATTGCTCTGGATGGAGTTTCCAGGACTCTGTTAAAAAGAAGTGGTGAAAGAGGGTAATCCTGTCTTGTTCCACTTTTGAGAGGAAATGCTTTCAATTTTTCTCCATTTAGAAAGATGTTGGCCTTGGGCTTAGCACAGATAGCTTTGACAATTCTAAAATATGTTTCTACTACCCCTAGTTTTTCTAATGTTTTGAACATTAAAGGGTGCCATATTTTGTTAATTTTTTTCTACATCTATTGAGATGATTATATGATTCTTGTTCTTAAGTCTCAATGATCATGGTGCCTATCATTTTACTATGATTTGTACACAATTTGCTAGAATTTTATTAAGATATTTTGCATCTGTGGTCATCAGGGATATTGGTATGAAGCTTCCTTTCCTTGATGTTTCTTTGTCTGGTTTTGGTATCAGGGTGGTACTAGCTGATAGAATGAGTTTGGAAGGGTTCTTTCCTTTTCTATTTCTTGGAAACATTTTAAGTGTATTTTTGTTATTTCTTCTTCGAAGATCTTGTAGAACTTGGCTGATACTCCTGTATCACTGTACCTGGTTTTCTTGATTGGTAGGCTTTTGATGGCATCTTCTATTTCATTGCTTCACATTGATCTGTTTAAATTGTGTATGTCCTCCCGATTCAGATTGAGTACATCATATGTTGTCTCTAGAAACTGAGATTTTCTATTTTATTGGAGTATAAATTTTCAAAATAGTTTCTAATTATCTTCTGTATTTAAGAAGTGCCTTTTGTGATATTTCCTTTTTCATCATAAATTTTAGTAATTTGAGTTTTACCTCTGTCTTCATTAGTGAGGTTAAGGGTTTATCAATTTTATTTATTTTTTTCGAAGAATCAAGGTGTGATATTTGCATGTGAATATGACCTTAATTGGGGCCCATTACACTAACTACCTAACCATTATCTATTTTTAATCATTATCAGTGGATTAATGTACTGATTAAGTCAGCACTCTCATAACTCAATTATTTCACTTTAAGTTTTCTTGTATTGTCTCACACATGTTCTCATGTTTGGCTGGGTACACCTCATATCTCAATCATTGCATGGAGTCTCACCATGTTGTCCAGGTTGGTCTTGAATTGATGGGCTTAAGTGGTCCTCTCATCTCTGTCTTCCAAATAGCTTAAAACTAAAGGCATGTACCACTGTACCTGGTTATTTTCTATTTCTAAAAATTTGCAGTTTCAAAAATATTACAGAAATAGCAAAGGCAGTCATGAAATTCAGCTGAAAAAAAATGATGCCCAGAATAGCCATCCTTGGCAGGAAATGCCAAGCAAGAGCATCACAATACCAGACCTCAACTGTACCACAGAGATATAGTAACATGAAGCATGGTACTGGCACCAAAACAGGCAGGAAGACCAAAGGAACAGAATAGAAGACACAGAGAAAAACACATGTCAATGCAGTTACTTCATAGAGTCAAAAGGACCAAAAACATGCATTGGATAAAATATAGCCTCTTTAACAAATGGTGCTAGGAAACCTGGAAATCCATATGTAATAATAGCAAAATTTAACCTTTATCTCTCGTCCTGAACAAACTCAACTCAAAGTGGATCAAAGATCTAGAAATTTGAGTGGAAATCCTATACCTATTAGAAGAAAGTATTAGGCTCAACACTCGAACATATTCATTCGGAAACTCACTTTTTTTAATAAGACGGCTGAAGTGTAATATTTGTAATTTGATGACATCCCAATTAATGGGATGTATCAAATTAGAAATATTCTTCACTGCAAAAGCAAATAAAAAGTGGGAAGAGAGAACCTATAGAATAGGAGAAAATCTTTTCCTCCTGCTTCTTAGATGGAGCATTAATTTTCAGGATGTACAAAGAGCTCAAAAAAAAAAAAAGCACACACACACACAAACCAAATAAACCAGTCAATTAATGGTCAAAGAAACTAAACAGATGCTTCTCAAAAGAAGAAATCTAAAAGGTAAACAAATATATGAAAAAATGTTCAACATCTCTAGCAATTAGAAAAGTAAAAATGAAAACTACACTGATATTCCATCTTACTCTAGTCTGAATGGCAATTATCAAGAACCCAAGTAATCATAAATATTGGCAAAGATGTGGGGAAAATGGTACACTCACACATTTCTGGTGGGACTGCAATTGATATACTGCATACTACAGTGATGCAGGCACATTGATGTTTATAGCCTCAATCTACAATACCTAAGCTATGGAACCAAGCTAGATGCCCTTCAACAGACGAATGGATAGAGAAAATGTGGTATATAGACACAATGGAATATTACTCAGTCTTTAAGAAGAATGGCTTTATGACTTTTGCAGGTAAATGGATAGACTTGAAGACTATCATGCTAAATGAAATAAGCTAGTCCCCCAAATTCAAAGGTCAAATGTTTTCTCTGATTTGCAAAAACTCATCTAAAATGCAGGGGAGGATAAAAAGAATGAATAGACATAAGATAAGAGGAGTAAGCAGAAGGGGATGAAGGGGAAGGAGAAGTATTGTATAGGGAAAGCCACTGGAATGAACCTGACTTAACTTTCTCATGTATGTATGAAACTACCACAGTGAATCTCACCATGATATACATCCACAAGACACGAATTAAAAACAGAAAAGTATGAATAAATAGCAGAAAGATCAATAGAGTCAAGGGAACAGGTAAGGAAGAAGGGAGAGGAAGAGAAAATACTGGGGACTGAATTAGAACCAATTATATTCCATGCTTTTAAAATTATGACATAATATATTCTGTCACATATAACTAAAAAGAACCAATGAAAAATATTAATAAGATAAAAAATTCTATACTATAGAAATGGAATGTTAAAGAGTATAACCTTAGATTAATACTTGGTTTTTGCTCAGCATAAATTCCTTTAAATTCATCACTGTTGTGTCATATGTCAAAATATTTTTTCTTTCATATTGTTGAGTAGTAGTGTATTCCTCATAGGTAACCATTTCTTTAACAATCCATCTGCTGAAAAACTGTCAGGCTGTTTAAAATTTTGGGCTATTACAAAAAAAGTTATTCCAAATGCTCACGCACTCATGTGTTTTTGTGTAAATAAAAATTTATTTTTATAGATAAATTTACTGAATGTACAATTGATAGTAGTTCCCTTTTGACTTTTATCAGAAGGTATAAAATCAGTTATCTAAAATAGCTGTGCCATTTTGCTTTCCTGCCAGCAGTTCGTGAATAATCCAGTTTCTCCATATGCTTCCCATCATTTGATTTTGCCACTGTTGATATTTAAGCAATTCTTTAGACATCCTGAAATTTCACGTACTGATAATCACATCATGCTTTGAATTTGCATTTCCTTAACTGCTGATATTGATGGGCACTGTTTCATGTGCTTGTTTCACATCCCTATGACTGCTCTGATGAAATAGTTTATTTGTGTATTTTGTAAATTTTCTTATTGGATTTTGTTCTACTGTTGAGTTGAGAGTTCTTTATGCAATCTGCACCATACTACCCCCTTTTTTTAATTTATAGATCCGTTTATTTTAATTAGCTATATATGGCATCAGAATACATTTTGATTCACTGTACACAATTGCAGCACAACTTTTCATTTCTCCGGTTCTACATGATGTAGTGTTGCACCATATGTGCAGTCATACGTGTACCTTGGGTAATGATGTCCATCTCATTCCACCATCTTTCCTGCCCCCATGTCCCCTCCCCACTCCTGTCTCCCCTTTGTCCAAAGTTCCTCTATCCCCGCCCCCATTATGGTTCAGCATTCACTTATCAGAGAGAACATTCATCCTTTGTTTTTTTTTTTTTTTGAGATTGACTTACTTCACTTAGCATGATATTCTCCAACTCCATCCTTTACCTGAAAATGCCATAGTTTTATTTGCTTTTAATGCTGATTAATATTTCTCTCTATATGTATATATGTTGAGGGCCACAGCCGAGTCGGGATGACGCAAGGTATTTTTGCCAGAAGTAGTGGTTGAGAGGTGACGCCAGCGAGCCATTAAGATGATGACTTTTGAGTTCTGGCGGAGTTCCCGTTGAGTTCCGCTTGAGCTCTTGCGGGGATTCCCGGAGAGTTCCCATTGGTTGGGGAAGTGCCAGAGGAGGGATATTTCCGGTTGCTGGTTCCTGGAGGAGCCACGTGGTGTTCGGGGGGAATTCCCAGGAGTGTGTGTGGAGTGTGCTGGTGGAGTTCAGAAATAAAGTTTGTTCCTGCTTCAGTGGCTTCTGATTTGTGCCCAGCCAGACTGCGGCATCTATCTATCTATCTATCTATCTATCTATCTATCTATCTATCTATCTAAAGAAACTGGTATATTAAGGGCATTTAGGTTGGTTCCACAGTTTAGCTATTGTGAATTGTTCTGCTATAAACATTGATGTGGCTGTGTCACTGTAGTATGCTGATTTTAAATCCTTTAGGTATAATCCAAGGAGTGGGATAGCTGGATCAAATGGTGGTTTCATTTCAAGTTTTCTAAGGAATCTCCATACTGCTTTCCGGAGTGGTCGTACCAATTTGCAGTCCCACCAGCAATATATGAGTGTGCTTTTTTCCCCACATCCTCACCAACACTTATTGTTGTTTGTATTCTTGAAAAGCGCCATTCTGACTGGCATAAGATGAAATATTAGAGTAGCTTTGACTTGCATTTCTCTAATTACTAGAGATGTTGAACATTTTTTAATGTATTTGTTGATCAAATATATATCTTCTTTAAGAAGTTTTATGGATTGGGTTGTTTGTCTCTTTGGCGTTAAGTTTCTATAATGAAAACCACAGAACAATAGAGAAAGAAATTTAAGAAGACCTTAGAAGATAGATAACTCTGCCATATTCTTGGATAGGCAAAATTAATATTGTCCAAATGGCCATACTACCCAAAATGCTGTGCAGATTCGATATGATTCCAATTAAAATTCCAATTTCATTCCTTATGCAAACAGAAAAATAAGAGACCTAGAATAATCAAAGCAATCTTTAGAAAGAAGAGCAAAGCAGGAGGCATCACAATACCAGCCTATAAAGTATACTACAGAGCTATAGTAACAAAAACACAATGGTGTTGGCACGAAAATAAACATGAAGACCAATGGTACAGAATAGAAGACACAGAGACAAACCCACATAAATACAGTTATCTCATACTAGACAAAGGCACCAAAAACATATACTGGAGAAAAGATAGCCTCTTCAACAAATAGTGCTGGGAGAACTGGAAATCCATATGCAGCAAAATGAAATTAAACCCCTCTCTCTCTCACCATGCACAAAACTCAACTAAAAGTAGATCAAAGACCTGAGAATTAGACCAGAGACCATGTGCCTAATAGAAAAAAAAGTAGGCCCAAAAAACCATCACATTGAATTAGGCTCCAACTTCTTTAACAAGTGCAAGAAACAAAATCAAGAATTAATAAGTGGGTTAGATTCAAGCTAAGAAACTTCTTCTCAGGAAGAGAAACAATGCGTTGGTGAGAGAGCCTACATTTTGGGAGCAAATTTTTGCCACGCACAAGTCAGAGCACTAATCTCTGACTTGTAAGTGATTCGGGCATGTTCTCTTCCAGTCTACAACTTGTCTTTTACTATCTTAATAGCATATTTAACAAAACAAAAGTTTTTATGTTGTTGAAGTCTGGTTTACCACTCCACTTTACATATTGTGTTTAGGTACAAAATAAGCACAGTTCCAATGACTGAGCAAAACACAAGGGGACCAAACAGAACCAAGTAAGAAACAGGAAAAAAAAAAAAAAAAAAAAAACAAGAGTTCAGCCCTACTTGAGAACATGAACTTTCCAAGATCTCAACTTCAGGGAAGTGAATGGACAGTGACCTTGGCTGAATGGGCAGGAACAGCACCACATTCCACCAAAACCATGAAGGGTCCACAGCTGGCCTTTCATCCTGTCCTCTTCCAAAATCTTGAAGAAATCTTGAAACGTGAGAGCACTGGGCGCTCCCTGGGCTCAGCTCTGCTTTCTTAAATGAGTACGCTTCATTGGAAAACTAATACCATCAGCCTCTTCTGTGGACGACATGTAGGATCATTCCACAGTTACGGAGCACATGGGACTCTACAGGCCTCATTTCTGGCCCTAGGGAAACAGGAGGGAGCAAACATAGAAGACATTCTGCTACCAGACAGTTCACCTGGCTAAATGGTGAACAAACGGTGAAACAAAAAAATAATTAAATCATGAAATGCCTAGTATTGGGGTGATGGTAGAGGGAAGTGAAGTTGGAGAGGGGCCAGGATTGTACTTTTCCTCCTTCAGCCTAAGTGTATTTCTATTTTTAGTTTATTTTTTGTTGCAAATATATCACATTGTTATTTGAATTTTGAATCTTTACATAGGTTTTTAAAGTATTTATGACTGTTTTTTATTATTTTAACTGTAACTTTATAAGATGGTACAGACCAAAATGCGGTAGTCAGGAAAGCCTCCCAGAGAAGCCTGCATTGAGGTGAGACTTGAAACAGGACAGGGAGCTGTGCACTTCTGCCTGCAGAGGGAGCAGCCTGGGCTGGGGAGAGCCTGAGCACAGAGCCTGTCTGAGGGTGGCCAGAGCAGTGGAGGCCAGCACAGCCAGGAGGCAGAGAAAGGGCAGAGGTATGGGAGGCAACAGAGATCCCTAGAGGATGGTTTTGATTGGAAGTAAGGTGCAAAAGAGTCATAGTCCCATTGGGAATAGACTGCATGAGGAAGGAACTAAGCAGAGAGCCCTCCACCCCAAGTCACCAAAAGGCCATGTGATGGCTTGGACCAGAGGCAGAGAAACAGGTTCTGGACAAGTTTGGAAAGTTTTGCTGCAGGATTTGACAACAATTTGGATGTTAATCTACAAAAAAAATTTATATGTTAAGGAAGACACCAAGCTTTTCTTGACAACCAGAGTGGGAGGGTCATCACAGAGTCTGGAGGACTGAGGCACAGGAAGCTGTCGGGAGACCAAGGGCTCCATTTCCAAATCTTCATACGAACATCATAAAGAGTGGGAGGTGTCCTCCAGCCATCCAGGTGGACGTGTTGAACAGCCAATCAATGTGCAAGTTTAGGTGGAAGGAGAGAGGTCCTATTGGATATATGAACTTGGGTATCCTTAAAATATGATGTGAATAATGTAGTCTATATTTCCATGAATTTATTAATAGGCTGACATGAATGATGGTCTATACCTCTGTGAAGAGGGCATAGCAAGTTGGAAGGAAATTCCATGGCATACGTGTGATATATGCTACATCCTCCTGGGCAGCCTTGGAGTGAATCGGAAATTTATATCTATATGAATTTCACAGTGCATGAAAAACTGCTCCTTGAGTAAATGGATCCTGATGCTAATTTTTGAGTGTCTTAAAAATTCATTTCAAATTTCTAGTGGTCATAAATTTTAATTTGAATTTCAAGGTAATTTTCTTCTGTTTGTTGAAAAGCTACCTCTCTAGATAGAACACATTCACACCTCTCTTTATGTCATGTTTCTTCAATTTCTTTTACTTTAAAAAAGTTGTTGCATTAAAATTCTACATAATAATGGCATTAACTCTAATACATTCACACATGCTGGGTAATTTAATTGCTCCTTAGTTCTCCTTGTCCTCTCTTCTTCCTTTGCTGGTCTTTTTGCTCAACTCCACTGATCTCCCCCTAATTTCTATGAGATTCCTCTTTATTTCCTTTTCTTCTCTCTAGCTCCCATGCATGAGAGAACACATATGACCCTTGACTTTCTGATTTGGTTTGTTACGTGATGTTCTCTGGTTCCATCCATTTTCCTGCAAATGACACGATTTCATTTTCTTTTGAGGTGAGTAAAATCCCATTGCATGTCTATTCCACATTCTCCTTATTCACTCATCGGTTCACGAACACCTACACTGGCTGCATCACTTGGCTACTGTGAATTGCAGAGCTGTGGGTAAATCTGTATCACTATAGTATGTGACTTTGATTCTTTTGGATGAATATCAACCAACGGTAGAGCTGGGACATATGGTGGTCTTTTACCTACTATTCTGGAGAGATAATTGGCTATCAGAATTAAGAGCAGTGTCTGGGATTGAAATCTCTGAATCAGCATCTGTATTCTGCTGTTTGCTAGATCTGGGCATGACTGGACCCAGTTCCTTAATCTCTGTTTCAGTTTCCCTATTATTAGAATGGAAGATGGTTATGACATCTACCTTATTAAGCTTTCGGGAATATTAGATGATTTAAGTTCAGGAAACCTCATTGCATCATCTTTGTCTCTGACTCTGCCTGTCCCCTCATAAGGACCAGGTTAAGTCTCGCTCACACTTGGTGCCCCCATAAGTGTGGTGCATGCAGACCCAAATTCCTCAATGACTCATCATACCCCAGGGCAGCACAGCAATGCACAGGCTGCTCATTCTTCGTTGTTCTTAGCCTTCCTTCCACAGGCTGTAGGCTTGGTGGCCGCTGCTGTCCCCACAGGGCATGAGAATTCTCCGGGTTCCATTCAGAATCTTTCTCTGCCAAGTTGAAGATTGAGGTGACACAAGGAAAGGCATGGATGCAACTGACCATCAAAAATATATTGCTCTTTCCCTATTGGCCTTTAATTTCTTATGCCAGCAACTAAAACTGACACAAGTATTCTCTGCAACCTTGTATCATCAGATATGGACTGATAGCCGCTCACTCAACATTGGCTGGGCACAGCAATGCAGACATCACAGTTAGAATTCCTCCTGCATTGGGGACTCTATTGCTTCTCAAAATACTCATTTTCATCAAGGTGAAACATGAACATAACTACAAAATTTTAAAAATGTGAAAATACAAAGCAAGAATCTCTGACTCCATATCCCCAGCTCCAAATCTTAGACTTAATGGCTTCACAAGTCAATTTTCCACAGCATTACTTGAGCATCTTGATATAACATACCAATATAAATCACACATATTTTTTAAAAAAAAATTTAGATAATACCTCTTGATTTTATTATTGGAAGTTGTACTTTTTACTTTCACTTCTAATATACTCTTATCATTAAAATTTTCGTATACACATATATGTGTATTTATGTGTGTGTGAGTTTAATAATAATATACCTACCTAACCTATAGTAATATATACTTAATATAATAATATATACACATACATATATACATATATTAAACACATGTACATATGTACACATTTTGGGGATTATTTTTCCCTAAACTTTCTTTCCCTTCCTGGTAACCTGGCAGTGCACTGAAGTACTAGGGAATATTTCTCCTATCAGTCAATATTGGACTCATCCATGAGACATGCTTTGGACAATGGATGGTGGCAGATAAGATGTTGATCAGGACATGGAAATTGCCTGTTCAAGTGGTCTTGCAGTTGGACACCCCTGTCACCACCATGCACATTCTCTGGGGAGCTGCTGCCTTGTCACCAGAGATCAGGAGGAGCATATTCTGTGGAATAGAAGCCAGCTCACAGCCTGTGTGCTTCAGCCACCAGATGAGCCCAGCCATTTGATCCAAGCCAAGCTGATGTGAAGACTGTGCAGGTGAGTGTGTTATGCTGGCCACCAAGCTTTGGGATAGCATATCACATGCAATTACAGAACATCAGATGAAAAAACACTTTTGTTTTAGCAATTTATTAAATCACTTCTGATTTAAATCTATTTTAATTTTTACTAGTGCATAACCATTTTGCACAACAGCGGGTTTCAGTATGACACATTCCTCCACACACAGAACATACTCTGATAAGTTTTGTTCATCAGTACCTCTCCTTTCCCTTCCCTTCTCCAAAACACTTTTCTTTACTGGTCTGTCTTGTGTTTTCATGAGATCCCTTTTATTTCCTTTTTTTCCTCTCTAATTTCCACACAGGAGAGAATAGATATAGTACTCTTTACTTTCTGAGTCTGGAGTTATGTCACTTATCACAATACTTTCTACTTCCATCATTTTTCTGCAAATGATATAATTACATTTTTTTATGACTGAATAAAACTCCATTGTATAGATACCACATTTTTTTATTCATTCATCTCTTGACAGATGCCTAGCCTGGTTCCATAAGTTGACTGTTACAAATTGTTTTTCTGTTACATGAGCATGCATATATCTCTATGACAACATTAATTATTTTGGATAAATACTGAGGCATGTGATAGCTGGAGTACATGGAACTTTCATGCCTAGTCTTTTAAGGAAAGTCCAAACTGACTTCCGTAGTGATTGTACTAACTTACCCTGGCAGCAACAGTGTATAAGAGTTCCTTTTTCCCTGATCCTCACCAGCATTTATTGTTTTTTGCATTTTTGATGATTGCCATTCTAACTGGAGTGAGTTGAAACAACAGTGTAGTTTTGATTTACATTTCCCTAGTGGATAAAATGATGTGAACATTTTTTCATATATTTGTTGACAATTTGCACTTCTTCTTTTGAGAAGCATCTATTTAGGTCATTTGTCCACTTATTGATTGGTTGTTTGTTTGGTGTTAAGGATTTTTAGGGTTTTTTTTTTTTGTGTGTGTGTGTGTGTGTGTATTCTGAATATTAATCCTCTGTCAAAAGAGTAGCTGGAAGTTTTTCTCCCATTTGGTAGGCTCTCTCGACCCTTTCTTGTTTTATGTGCTGTGCAGAAGCTTTTTATTTGATGTAATCTCATTTATTGATTCTTGGTTGCATTCCCTGAGCTTTAGAAGTGCCATTAAGGAAGTTATTGCCTGCACCTAAATGCTGGGATGTTGACCCTATGTTTTCTTCTAGCAGTTGTAGTTTCTGTTCTAATTCCTAGATCTTCAGTTCAATTTGAGTTAACTTCTGTGCAGAGTGAGATATAGAGATCTAGTTTCATGTGAATATCCAGTTTCCCCAGCACCATTTGTAAAAAAGCCTGACTTTCTCCAATATATGATTATTGTCATCTTCATTAAGGATCAAATGGCTGGATCTGTGTGGGTTTGTCTCTGTCTTTTATTCTGCTCCACTGTAGATGATCTCTGTAACTTCAGATAATATACAGATCATGTTGTTATTGTACTGACTTTGTCACTATGGTCTTCCCATTCTGTAATTTGTGGATATTGTAATCCCTGATTATTTGCTTCCCTCCTTGAATACTGAGCTTCTTTCACCTGTAGTACAGGTAGTCAGGGGTGATCGCATAGATACTAGGCTCTAATGCCTATCATTCGTAAGTCTACTGTGCTTTTCTGGTTGATTCAAAGAGCAAAAATCAATTGATTACCAAAATAATCAAAAGTAAAATCATTCATCATAGGCCAAGTTGTACGTTACAGCTACGTTTAATGCTCATGCTGTTGTAAGTCTCTTTGAGGATGTTCATTACCGGATTTTCTCTATTTACTGAAAGTAGATATAAAGTATTAGTCTATACTTTCCTGTAAAATGTTTACTTCTTAAAATTGAAGTCATAATTTAACATGAGATTAATTTTTTGATGTTTAATTTTGATTTATTTCAAATGGAAAATTGAATCAACTTTGAATGACCTCTAATTTGTTTACTGATTCTGAAATGCCACATATACCATACATTTTGGAATCTCTTAGGATCTGGGCTACTTTTCTGGGCTACTTTTCTTGAGCTTGGAAATTAGCATGAAAAAATCTTCAACTCATATATACTTGTTTTAAGTTAGCTATTTTTACTCATGGATTAATGTAGGCTGAATTAATTTCTGCATCTTACAAAATAATTCCTTTGAGGTGTTGTTGAGGTTTTGTTAAGACTTCGACATTCAGAGAGGAGAAGCTGCTGGCTGGGTGCTATTTTCCTTCCATGGGGACCCTTTTAAAGACCTCCATGAATCATAATGGTTTTCTTTGTGTGCACATGTGCCATCTCAGTCATATTTGTTTCTAGTGTTCTATATCCTTATTGTCATTTGATTTGCAATGATACTTTCCATTTCTACATTACAGTGCATATAATGCAGAGCTACTGGCTTACTTGTATTTTTTCTTGTGTTTGATGGATTCTTAAGCATCCTCACTGCCCGTCTTCTGATGTTCCCATCCAGTGTTCATCTTCTCGACCATGCTGACTTCTCAAGGAAATGGAATGCTGACCTCTGTCTTGCTTTTTTATCTTGGCTATGATTCATGGGAATTTGTTGCAAACAGAAATTATTTTATAAATAGAGTGAATTTTCACCATTGTTTTTTCTATTTAGCTAGGAAAAGGATAGAATTACTTTTGTTTGCCTTTAAATTCAATTCAGCTTGAGCGGGACTAGGGATTTAGCCCTGTGATAAAGTACTTGCCTAGCATGTGTTCAATTCCAAGATACACACACACACACACACACACACACACACACACACACTTCAACCTGAGTAAGGAGAGTAAAATCAATCATAAACCCTTGGGAAAAACTGCAATTAAGAATCTATCATCACATCAGATTTTCAGTAAATCTAATAAGCAAGTGTGTTGTCCATGATGCCATAACGAGTAGCCTGCGCAGTGATAAAACTGTCAGATTCGCATGCAGGAAAGACTGACGGCTTTAAGAGGACAAGAAGGACAATCAGAGCAAGAAGGCTGTGCGTGGGAGCAAAGTGAATGCAAGAGAAAGGCGTGGCCGGTGCCTTGTGCGTGAGGAGATCAGCCCCAGACACAGCCTGGCCACCTGTGCAGACGGAGCCATCATCACCCTCTTTCTTGTCTAGGCCACCAGAGCTGGGGACAGACTTTGGTCTTATCTCCACCTGACCTTGACTTGACATTCACAAAGCCTCTCAGAACCCGAGTTCTTTCCCAGTTGAGTAAGTTACCCAGGATTTTTCATTAGAATCCAACTGTCATTGACCTGATAGAAGAGGAATGACTGAATTGCAGGGCGCCATCTGTGGTTAATGCAGAAGTGGAAGCAGTGCATGTTTATAAGGTGTTGGCCTCCATGAACACCAAGAGAAGGATCTCAAGAAGGCCCAGAGGAATCGACAAGCACGCACGTCTGCAGTTGACTTTGAGTGGACCTGGGATGCACATGAAGAATTCTTTCTGCCCACTGAATGGCCTGGTGAGATAGATAGAGCAAATAAAAAAAAAATTCTCTACAGAGGAAATGCATCACCAAGCTGGCCACTCTAAAAGAAAACCTAAGGCTGTATCAATGGGCACTGTAGAGAAGAGATTTTGGGTAAGCCAAACCATTTAATAGCAGTAACGTATATGGGATGCTTGCAACCTAAAGAAATAAGAAGGAAGAAGGGATCAAGCAGTGATTTCCCTCTCTTTTAATAATAGTAATAGAATAACAACAATAATGCAGCCTAATTTAGGCATTTTGTGTATGATCAAGAGGAAGCAATTCAAGGAGGACTGAGTCTTCTGGTTGACAGCTTGTGAGTAAAGTTTTCCAGAGTGATGATGTTGTATTCACTAGTGTCATTCTTACTTGTGACTTTTAAGGATTTTCCCCTTTAATTTACCTTATGTTGATAGTTTGATATTTCTGAGAGATTCTCTCTTTTCCTGTATCCTCTCAATAACATCTCTCTATATGTTTTTATACACATACCATATACATATATGTGTATATATATATATATTTTTTCTTTTTTTGGACACCAGCGATTGAACCCAGAGGTACTTAACCACTGAACCACATCTCCAACCTTTTTTTTTTTTTTTTTGAGACAAGGCTTTGCTATGTTGCTTGGAGTCTTTCTAATTTTCTGAGGCTGACTCTGAACTTGCCTCAGCCTCTCAAGTCCCTGAGATTATAGACGTGTGCCACTGCACCTGACCCCTCTAGAATATCTGAATATATTTCAGTTTATTTAAAAAATAAAAAGCAGGGTTTTTAAAACTTGTTAAGAGCAACTTAAAAACTTTTTAAATTGAGATACATTTTTATGACATGAAATCATCCTTCTAAAGTAAACAATTCAGTGGATTTTTTTTATATTTATAAAGTTGTGCATCTATGACCTCTATCTACTTCTACACCCCAAACACCAGTTTCCCTCCCCTTCATTCCTATGGAGTGCATTGCTTTTCCTTAGACACTTCTCGTGGGACTTCCATGGTGGAGGGCCAGGGAGGTAGAGGGGAGGAGCCCCACCACAGTAGATGTCGGTCCAGTGGCCAATGGGACAGGAAGGGCCCTGGGGCATGAGGGCTGCATCTGCAGGCTGAGGCAGGGAGGCCGGCCTGCTCCTTCTTCTTCCAGCTCCCTGGTAACACTTCCTTCTGGAGAGGTGTGGATCTTAGTTCACATCTGTTTGGACTCAGCTCTGTGAGCCGGCTCTCTGTCCTGCCATGGCTGGGGATGAGGCTTGCACATGGCCCTCGTGTGTGGGGTGCCATGGACCAGCGCTGAGAGCTTTGACTTCATGCCTGAGCAAGGTGAGCAGATCCAAGGCTCCTGCTGAGTCATCCGGGCCTTACCTGTGATCCCTCACCTCTCCCTGCTGACTGACTTCTCGGTCCAGACTGACGGACGTGCTAAGTGTGGACACTTCCTGACAAAAGCCAAGAACCTGATTTGCTGTCACAGTGAAAGGAACCAGCACAGAACGTATAACAGCTCAATTTCCATCCAGAAGGAAAATGGACTCAAGAAAGACATCTTCCTACAGCTCTAAATGCACACTTTTTTAAATTCACAAAAATTTAATTTGAATACAATTTGAAAAAATAGATATGCTATTATTAATATCACTTTCAAATTGTTGAATTTCAGATGGAAATGTAAAAATTCAAGTTAAACATAAAGATGTACAGGTATCATTATTAGGTATTTTATTCATAAATTAGTATGATAAACTTTGTAGATTGAAAGATGGCTATTGAAAATCAGAAACACCGTATTGTATTTTCATCTTTAGCTTGTTGACAAGAGAAAACATTAGCTGCCATTTTACATTGCTGTTGTAGCTGTCAGAGCCCAGCCCACCAGAATGGACTCTCTGTTTATCACTTCAAGCCGACACACTATATTTAGTCTCATCATCTTGTGCTACAGCTTCATCTTTGTCTTGTGTGGACACTGGCACTTCTTTAATTAAACTTATTAACGTTGTAATTAGTTTTCATGAGGCCCCTTTCTACTATCACAGATGGAACAGCCTTTGGAGTGTGAAGACAGGGGTACATTGACCCTGATTGTGGGAAAGGCCCACCCAGCGGCAATGCAAGGTCCAATCACCTGTCTACTCACGGAATGCACCCACTCTGTGAAGCAGGAAGCACCCAAGAAATGAAGCTGAAAGATCAGGTATGGTAGTTTGAGTATATGAACACACCTTCTTGAGGAGTGCAAGGGACTACTTGTACCTCCAAAGCATTGATAGGAATCATTGATGATGGATGTGATAAAGCTTGACAACAAAATGAAAAGAAATTGGAAAAACCCAGATGTGGGCACAATATCCCATCAATTCTGATGTTTAATTACATGGGAGTCACCATGCACAACATAAACCACTGGCTGAGAGTAACCCTCGTCGACACTGTTCTTGGCATCCAAAGTGAGTTAGGAGGCTTGCATTGCTTCTGTGTGATATGCCTGCTGGAACCAAGCTGCTTGTTCACAGGTGTAGTCTCAGAGTCAGACAGTGTCACATGAAAAGTGAGGGGAAAATGATCCTTTACTATTTTGTGCTGTTTGTACCATGGTGAATTTGGTTTGTCAGGGGACTTACTTTGATTTATTTCTTAAATTTTAAAATCAACTAAATTTAAAGAAAGAACCAAATATTTTTGTGATCTACAACTGGGAATGTATTAATCTCAGTTATTCCTTTGAATATTGATATAAATATTGAGAGCTCTACAGAAATTGTTACTATTGGAAGTCAGAAATACTTCAATATGTATGGACAGGGTCAGCTCAGGAATACACCTGTGTTGGATGTTCAATGATATTGAGTCTCTGTGAAAGCTGCTGTGGTACCGTGGTTTAATGTTAATCATGAAAAGAGTTATTTGGCTTCTCGGTTGAGATTTAATTAATTCAAATGACAAAAGAAAAGAATTCTTTGCAAAACATAAAATTTAATAAGAAATTTCATCAAAAACAGCATTTTGATTTGCAACTTTATTGCAAAATAAAAATCTTCATATTTTCCATTTGAATTATCCATGTATTTCCTTAATAAGTTAAAATAAAAATATAATGTGAAAAGAATGTGACATACAATTACTTTTAAACTTAATTAAACTTCTCAATTTGCTAAATCATATAATTCCATTAATATAGATCCTGGCAGGTGTGTTTTCTTAGACATATATTGGATTCCATGGCTCTTCTGGATGCCTTCTAGTTAGTCATGAGAAATGACTTACATGTCTTTTTTTATTCTAGTCACATTTTAAATATCCTCATATTGTTCTATGGCCAGAAAACTTAATTTGTTGGCATTTGTAAGTAATATAGGAGAGTATAATTTCAATTGATGACAAAATACGTGACCATTCAAGACCTTTTGTTCTGACCTTCATGATCAGGGCTGACGGGGAGTGGAGCTAGGAGGGCCCTGCCATCCTGCTCTTTGTTGCTTGAGCTCACGCTGCCCTGAGTGCGGTCAAGGAGCTATGGCCAGGTCAGGGCTCCAGAGACCTGCACCTGCTCCAGAGCACAGTCCTGTCCAACCCAGAAGCAGGGCACACTTTTCTCTGGTTTTAGGTTTTTCAGTATATTTTCTTAGGGGTTGGACATTTTTAGAATTAGTCCATTTGCTTTTTTTTTTTTTTTAAGTGTGTTTATGTGCAGGGAGGGGCATCGTATTTGGAATTAGTGAATCTGTTGTTTTGTACCTATTCACATATTGGGCTTCCTTTATCTTTAGAAATAGCATTAGTTGGGTAAGTTGCTCCTTGTAACTTACTCTTTTTATACCCACTGTTTTACTACTGTTTTCTTTAACCTGAATGGGGGATTCAAAAGCTTTGTACAATATCAAGGAAAGCAGTATTCCTACGGAATTTCTCCAGCTTAGATTCCAGGAAAGCAGTAAAGTATCCATTTTGTGTGTCCAAGTTGAACTTTTACTTTAAGAGAAAGTAGTGCTGAGGAACCCTAAATGGCCCAAGAGGTTAGTAATGGATTTGGCTCAGTCGGGTTGGCATTTCCTCAGAACACTGGTTGCCTGTCTCTCTTCAGTGGTCAGGAGTGAGGGAATCCAGGTGCCCTTAGTTTGGTGGAGACCCATTGTCTAAAACACCCAAGTGCCCATGGGCCTCTTTGTACCTAGAGCCCAGCTTCAGATGGATTATGGATCCCTGAGAATTCCCTCTCCCAGGTTGGCTTCAACGTGATGGACCGGCCTTCCTAGCACCCCTCACCTGGCCAGGTGGAGACGGGCCTTACCTGCCTCTCAGGACACACTCTTGCACTGCTCTGGGGAGTGGGGAATACCATTCACAAGTGCAGCTCCCTGCCCTGCTGGGGAGCAGGTGAGGAGGGGGCTGGGAAATAGCTGCTTTTATTCACAGAGCTCAGTCAATCCCAGTCACTCCCAGCACACGCAGGTGTGTTTCTGCGTTCTCCTCTTTCACGTGAAGGCCTCTCCTCTGAGTACCACTTTCTAATGCCGTCTCATCCAGTGAGGGGGATTGTCTTGAGGTTCCCCCATGTGAGCCCTATCAACACCCCTCCCTGAAAGCCCACTTGAGTATCTGGACTGATCATGCCATGTGAGCACTGACAGGGCCTGAGAAGGTCTGCCACTCACAGTGCTGGGGTCTGTCCTCACTGTGAGGTGGCGCTGGACGGCTGACATCTGTGCAGTCCACACCAGGGAGGGTGGGGACAGGCTTCTATCAGCTTGCCCAGAGTGGGCAAAGACAGGGAGGGAGGGCTGGAGAGTAAGAAGACATCATAAGTAGTTGGACTCAGAGATTAGGGTTTTGCCCACAAAACTCCATGTGTTGATGATAGTTAGAAGTCATCTAGTTTAAAATAATCTGTTTTTTCTCCCTAAAAGGCAGATTTCAGTATCATAATTTTGTGAAGGGAAGGTTTTAGCCATGGCCACTCATGCTAACATTCACAGGAAGTAGTTTGGAGACGTGAAAAGGAAGGAATGGTGTGGACATGGGTGTGGAGGCCTGTTTTCACAGGGATTCTGGTATTGTCAATTCAAAAACTCCAGTCTGTAGAAGTCAACCCTTCTCATCTCTGGGATGCAACCACAGTGGCTGGGTGACATTCTGGAACAGACTCTGGGAAAGGACGAGGCTTGGGGATGACCAAAGCCATTTATCAAGCGTAGATGCAATACTTACATATAGGCCACATGTACTGTATTTCCGTTTGTCACAGTAACAGGGGGCTGGTTGACAGGTATGTTTGAAGGCGTGGTGGACCTTTTCCCGTAGGCAATTTTTCTTAGAGTTTGGGTGCAGCCTCTGGTTAAAGAAAGGCAACACCAAGGAAGTTTGTCTGTGAATCAGCTGGCAGCAGAGGATGAAAAATAAGCATCCAGGCGTCATGCTGTGCCCTGGCAGCCTTGAGGAAGGAGGAGAGCATGAGGGAGCCATGCTCTGCGCTGGCTGGAGGACTACTGAGGTTCTCACCCACAGGATGCAGGACGCTCCACAGAGAAGCGATGCCTTTGATGAGAGGTGTGCAAAAGACCAGGCTTGGGCAGGGAGAGATCTGCCACCTCACAGAGACCAAGCAGGCCCTTCTCAACGTGTGTCCAGGTGGACAGGCCGAGCTGCACTGAGGTCCAGAAATGCCTTCCAGTGTGCTGTGCTGCGGTTGGTCCATTCTGACCAAAGGCATGGGCTAGAAAGCACTTCACAATCCCCCTTAGTTGAGAAACACAGTGTGCCTTCTTGTCTCTGCCATGGGTCTCCTTCCCACCCAGAGCCCGTGACCAGTGTGCCCAAGGTGTGTCCTTTCACTTTTACCCCTGGTGTCCTGAACATCACCAGCAGACCCGTGTGTGTGCCCTTGTATAATGTGTTCCTGTGAGTTAAAGTTCACATGTGAATCTTCTACATTTATTATTCGTTTTACTCACATTCATTAAATGTTAATACCTAAATTTTTTATTAAAAGTGGTATCATTTTGTGTCTATTTGTTAAAAATGGTTTGATATTTAAGTTGATTGTAATGTTCAAAATTGCTATGTTGTTAAACACTTAAAAAGTTTTATGATCCCAAAAAGGTTTCTTTAAAAAAATCTGAAAGATCCCCACCACAAAGCACATTCCATTTCCTTCTGCCCAAAGGCAGACACACTCAGTTTTTTTCATGTGATTTGCTTGGTGCTTAATTCCACTTCACTTAGAATTGTTTATATTGTTTCTTCTTGATTTTTTAGTCATAGTCCATTGACTTGCTATGATGAAAGATTTCCCCCACTTAGAATTTATTCTACATTTACTCTTCCACATATGCTTGCATCACAATTTGGTCTAGATTGATGTTTAGTGTCCCCTTATTGTTGCTGCATCCATGCTGTGTCTGTGTGTATGGAGGGACTGTCCGTTCTCCTCCTCACATAGGATTTGGGTTTCCTCTGCCACTGTTCCTCCCACTGCACGTACCTTTTCTCCACAAGTCCTGACACACCCTGAATTTCATCTCCCAGTGTCAGTCCCCCAGCTCTGACCAGCCCACACGGACCTGGCTGCTTCATCTCTAATCCTGCTGCCCTGCTCCCCCTATGGAACCCACCTTGATTGTCCTCCTGAGAACCCTTCCACCTCTCCTGAATGACAGATGGCCCATTTCCCGAATTTCCTTGAACTTCATCTATTTTTCTTCAATTGCTCTCTGGATTCTGTTTAGCACATTTTTCAGCAGCTTCCTGGGACAGGAAACAAAGAATGGAAAACATTTGAAAACTTGTGTAAGGCTTTTCTAGAATCAAAACTGATTTCTAGTTTGACTTGCTACAGAATTCTGAGTGGGACTAATTGGAACCTGGAAAGCATTGCTACCGTATGGGACTGAGAGGGAGCAGACGGCAATCTGCTCTGACAATCCACAGACCTACCATCGGTGCTCCACCTTCCCCACTGGATGGGACAGTTGACGGGGCCTTCAAACCCGGAAACTCACTACTTCCAGGCTGACCAAAGTTTTAAAAGTTTTTCCTGATGATTTTTTCCTGTTTTCTTTGTGCACTCAGTCATTGCTAATTGAATTTCTACGATTCTTTTATTCCAACAATATATTTGAGGTCTGCCTTTGGTAATACCTTCAGAACTGGTGAATTTTTTAACTACATCATAGTAGTCACTGTATGAATAGATCTTAGCAATATTTGATAGGCATTGAAATTGTTTCTCTCCTGAGTTTTTATAAACAATGCTTCAATGAATTTCTCTATGCACTCAGGGTGGAGGATGGCCAGGGCAGAGGAAGGCACATTGAACTCTGTAGACAGGATTCTTGTTGGCCTCAGTGGGGGTGTCCGCTCATCCTCCTACACCCCTCTCTCCATCCTCATCAGTACCTGATATCACCAAATCATTCAAGTTTGGCCAAAGTCATGAAGGAGAATGGTTTCATTGTTGAATTTGCAAGCACAAGTTGAATATCATTTCATATATTAATTATAACGAAAGTGTCCTCTTCTATGAAGTGCCTACTTGTGTAGCTCATCCATGCATTCTAAACTAATTAAATTAATAAATATGATCAAATGTATTCCTCAAAATATAAAAAAAATCAAAATCTAAACTGCACAGGAAATGTGACTTTTGCATAATAGGATTTCACAATTAAAAATAAAATATCTGGATTGGAGGGATACATTTAAATAAAATTTATTTGTCATTTCTCTTTCACTCCATTATTTCAAATAAGGGGCCTTTTCCCTGTTTAAATTAAAATGGCAAATGAGCCATAAGAAGGGATTCACTTCCACAGATTAATCGCTTAGGCTGTGGCTTCATTATTAGTGGAGTAGTGCTGATGTGTCTCCTCAGTACACTGATTCCTCTTCACAAATCATAAACAAAAAAAAAGCATATATTAAATACTTTTCCACATTCCAAACAAGGAGAAGAAAAATTAAGCATCATCCTCAAAGCAGAAATAATCAGTATTAGACATCAGAGAAATCTTAGTGACGCTTCACTCTTTCTTCATGGATAAGTTTTATATTTTAAATATGAGTATCCCATACATTTTTGCATTATTTTTCCTCTTACTGTCACATGAGGAATATTTTACTCTACATTATAAAATGATTTTACAGCAGTGCTTTAAATGGCTTCATCGGGGTGGGTTGTGGCTCAGTGGTACAGCACTTGCCTAGCACATGTGAGGCCCTGGGTTCCATCCTTAGCACCACATGAAAATAAATAATAAAATAAAAGTAAATCTGATCTCAATATATTAAAAAAATGGCTTCATAGCCTTCTCTCGTAGGCCTATAGGACAATTTAGTGAAAGTTTCTGATCTTCTTATAGATGTTTCTTGGATTTGAATGACCACTTTCAGAAATGAAAAATAAGGACAAAATCATACCCTCATTCTTTATTGACAAAAATTAACACAATACTATTAAGTCCCTGCCAATGCCTGGTATAGAACATGTTTTCACTTCTACTTTTTCCTATATTATCTGAACATCATTTTTATTCCTTATTCCCAAATTATTCTAATAACTTGATGCTGCATTTGTTGATGATGTCATGCACTTGCTCACACAGCTCACGGATCACACTCAAGTTTTCCATGTCCTTGGCAGAGGGGGTATATCCTGGTAGGGGGTCCAGCTTGCTGTCAGAGGAATTCAAAGACCTGCAGACGCTTTGTCTGGATAATTCTGTGATCAGTCGGGAAAGTGTTTGCCCTGCTAATTTCCTCATGTGGTCATCTTGTAGCATTAATATTGACACTAATGTCCAATTGCATGGGGTGGTGTGTTAATAAGTAATTCTTTGAACTTAATAATACCACATCATGAGAAGTCAGATTAACACCCCTGGCTTGCATGATTCATACCTTCATTAGCAAGACAGGAAACTGAACTCTTTCCCTTAGGAGTTCCAGGATGATTACTAAAATCTCATGCTCCATATTTCACTGAATCTAAAATACGTATATCCTCCACATTTTAACAATTAAAATGAGGGTGATCTCATGCTCAATTGTGTCTTAAAATGCTGTTGGGAGTTTTGCTTTCTCAGTGGCATATATAATAGCTGCACAGCTACTGGGCAATGGCTTCTTAATTCTAGGCTGCGGTGCACACATGATGTGGTGGGCGCCGTAACAGGACTCTCATGTTCCCTCCACCTGTCACACACTGTGAGATGCGCTCCCTTCAGGGACAGCTGACCTCTGAGACAGACCACAGCCAAAGTGAAGAGATGCCATCCCCAAGCCTCTCACGGGAGACACTACCTCTGTGTCTGCACTGAGGACGACACCACTTGGCAAGGAGCTGTGGAAATTGGTATAAGGGTGACAACGTGGGGGACAGCTACATCTGTCCAGTTAGAAGTATCAGAAGTGTCCATCATCTCCTGAGGAGAGAAACACATTTTGATGACTTAATAATATAATATAATATAATAATAATAATAATAATATAATAATAATTTTGATGACTTAATAATCATTTATCTTACATCAATGCAAATGTACACAGAACTATGTAGATACAACATCTTTATTGCTCCTTTTCAGTTGTATATGACAATTGAGTCTATGTTGACATATTTATGAAAACAGAAAATATATCTTATTCTAATTAAGATCCCAGTCTTATGGATATACATGAGATTCACTGTGGTGTATTCATATATGTGCATAGAAAAATTAGATTCTTTCCACTGTGTTTCCTATTCCTCTACCCCTTCCCTTCATTCCCCTTTTCCTAGTCATGTGAATTTCTATTTTTTTCCCATCCCCCTTTATTGTGGGTTAACTTCCACATATGAGAGAAAACATTCAACCTTTGGTTCGGGGGATTGGCTTATTTCACTTAGCATGAATGTCTCCAGATCCATCCACAGACTGGCAAATATCATAAAATCATTCTTCTTTATGGCTGAGTAATATTCCATTGTGTATAGGTACCACATTTTCTTTATCCATTCATCTGATTAAGGGCACCTATGTTGGTTCCATAGCTTAGCTATTGTGAAGTGAGCTGTGGTAAACACTGTTGTGGTTGTGTTACTGAAGTATGCTGATTTTTACAAATGTGATGCTGAATGAAAAGATGTACTTGGAAGAGCATATGATACTTTGGAAAGCAGGCAGAAAGAACCTGTGATGTTAGAACCTGGAGCAATACTTACCTCAGGGATGAGAAAAGGTGTAAGAATTAGGAGTATTGGCATGATGATTTTGGGAGGTAACTCCTCTGTTAATATTCTATTTCTTGACCCGTGTTGTTGTTAAACAGTTCTATTTTGTTATAATTAAATTTGTTCAATTTTTTTCATGTATTTTTTACTTCATATCTTTCTTGTCACTCTGGAAAAGAAAGAGCTGCAACGTTACAAAACACTTTTTTATTTGTTCTAATTAGTTATACATGACAGTAGAATGCACTTTGACACATCATACATAAATGGAGTATAACTTCTCACTCTTCTGGTTGTACCTGATGTGGAATCACACAGCTCAGGTAGTCATATATTCACATGGGGTAATAATATCCAATGCATTCTACTATCCTGCTAACCCCATACCCCATGTGTCCCTTCACTCCCCTCTGCCCAATCCAAAGTATCTCCATTCTTCCCTAGCCCCCCCCCCCCCGTCCCCATGGATCAGCAGCCACATATCAGAGAAAACATCTGGCCCTTGGTTCTTTGAGATTAGCTTATTTTGCTTAGCATGATATTCTCCAACTCTATCCATTTACCGGAAAATGCCATAATTTCATTCTTCTTTAAGCCTTAGTAATAATCCATTGTGTATATATACCACATTTTCTTTATCCATTCATCTGTGAAGGGCACCTATGTTGCTTCCACAGATTTAGCTATTGTGAATTGAGCTGCTATAAACATTGATGTGACTGCTTCACCATAGTATACTGATTTTAAGTCCTTTGGGTATAAACCAATGAGTGGGATAACTGGATCCAATGGTGTTTGCATTTCAAGTTTTTTCTTAGTAGTCTCCTTACTGATTTCCAGAATGGTTGCACCAATTCGTATTTTGAATCAAGGGAGAAACCAAGTGCCAGCTGTTGGTTAAAACTAGTCCCAGGCTCCCATTTAACTGCAGGAGAGCCAAAGACTGTGGTCTTCAGCATGCTCACTATAGAGAATTAGAACTCACAGACTGCTACGGAGTTTACTCTTAGGTACTCTCTGAGTTAAGTACAAGAGCCAGAATTCCAACTCAGTCATATTCATGAATCTATACACCTACCATGCAGTTCACTAAGAGAACAGTAGCTAGTTAAGAACTTGCAGTCACAGACACGGTCCTCAAATCTAGTTCCTTGTGCTAATCGAGTGTTCTTTTGACTGTGTTAGACACTTTGTTGATTTATAGACATTAGGTGTGTTTTTAAGAAATCATTTTATATCAGGTTTAGGAGATTCAAAACATCTGGGGAAACACTTCCCTCACAGATCTGATATGGACACAGAAATAAATCTCTTTGGATTTCACACACACAGACATTAGAAAGACAGATGATCAGAAATGGACACTGTTCCAAGATAGATGAAACACGAAGAACGTTTTCAATAACCTTGCTGTTTGGTCAAAGATATGGGAAAATTAAATGAAAGGATTGGGGTTACTTACATGTAATATTAAACACACACCTTTTTTTTTATTGATTATTTATCGCATTACATAGTTCATGATATATCGTCTTTCATACATTAGACTCAAATTGTGCTTTGAACTCCCATTTTTACCCCAAATACAGATTGCAGAATCGTGGGTAGACCAATGGTACAGAATAGAAGACACAGAGACTAATCCACAAAGTTACAACTATCTTATATTTGATAAAGGGGCTAAAAGCATGCAATGGAGGAAGGATAGCATTTTCAACAAATGGTGCTGGGAAAATTGGAAATCCATATGCAACAAAATGAAATTGAATCCCTTTCTCTCGCCATCCACAAAAATTAACTCAAAATGGATCAGGGAGCTAGGTATCAAATCAGAGACACTGCGTCTGATAGAAGAAAAAGTTGGCTACGATCTACAAATTGTGGGGTCAGGCTCCAAATTCCTCAATAGGACACCCATAGCCCAAGAGTTAACAACAAGAATAAACAAATGGGACTTAATTAAACTAAAAAGTTTTTTCTCAGCAAGAGAAACAATAAAAGAGGTAAATAGAGAGCCTACATCCTGGGAACAAATCTTTACCCCCCACACCTCCGATAGAGCCCTAATATCCAGAATGTACAAAGAACTCAAAAAATTAAACAATAAGATAACAAATAACCCAATTAACAAATGGGCCAAGGACCTGAACAGACACTTCTCAGAGGAGGACATACAATCAATCAACAAGTACATGAAAAAATGCTCACCATCTCTAGCAATCAGAGAAATGCAAATCAAAACCACCCTAAGATACCATCTCACTCCAGTAAGATTGGCAGCCATTATGAAGTCAAACAACAACAAGTGTTGGCGGGGATGTGGGGAAAAGGGTACACTTGTAAACACACACCTTTAATAGTAATATCAAACACAGAGCTGTGTGGGCCCAGCTAGCCAACCAGGAGGGCGTTGGAAAGATGGCAAGGTTTATCTAGGATTGCAGGTAGGAGAGAGACGAATGTCAGGAAGCTGGGGATTGAAATAGTAAAGGCTGTTTGTGGGAGGTGCACGGCATGGTCAGGGATCCCTGGGACCTTGAAAGTGTGGGCAGCACCGGGGGGAGGGTCTTGTGTGCAGGTGATGAGGTTGGCAGACACCTTGTGTGCCCAGGTGCATTAGTCAGGGGATAGGTGAAGGCATCCTGGGAAGGAAGAGCCTCCTGAGATCACTCAAAACATGCCCCATGTTGGGGCAAGACAGAGGGAACTTGGGTGATGCAAGATTCCCATGTAGGCCAGTGGGGATCAACAGAGAAAGGTTGTAGGACCCGCCATCGTTTGAGAGGGTTTTGGATACACACATTCTAAGTGCATGTGGAACACTTCAGGTCAGTAGCAGCTTGCACATTTATTACCTTCTTACTTCTCTACACCATCAGGTGCCCTTTCCTCTATACAGAGGAAGAATTCAGTGGGAACATTATGACACTCTCCCCAACTGCAGATTCACTGCTGGACCTCAGGGAGGCAGGATGAGTCTGGAGTTATTCCTGGGGAATGAACTCGTGAAAATTGCAAGAGAGGCCATCCTTTTATTAACTTATAATCTTATTTGTTTTCTTATCCAGGGTCAAGGTTTTGTGAATTTTGGATTTTTTTCTTCTTATATTTTCAATAACAAAATTAGTGATAAATGATGACAAATTTTATTTACCAGATTTCATTTCTTATTATCTTTGAATTTTCACAGCAAGATATTAGTCATATGCTACAGAATTTAATCATTATAAATACATAATTCATTGGCTGAATATATGTATCATCACAAAAATCTAATTTCAGAGTATTTTTATCACAAGATGTCCCCAACCCATCATCAGCCTGTCAGCTTATTTTAATATTCTATTTATCTATTTTAATATTCTATTTAATATCGATTTAATATTATATTCAAATAATACTCATTACATAAACATTTATCCCATTTCCAAAATACATATTTTAAGATTTAGAAATGAAGATATTTCTTCACTATTTAAAATAATTTAATGATTTTATTATACCTTCTAGATATAGTAACAATATGTAATTAAAAGATTCAAATAATAAAGTAGCAGATCTAAATGGTAACATATCAGTATTTCCATTAAATATGAATGTCTAAACAAAGACACTGTCAGAACAAAATAAGTTAATAAACCTTATATGCGATCTATAAGAAAGTCATTTTTTATTTTTTTTCATGGTACTGGGGATTAAACTAAGGGCCTCACACATGCTAGGCAAGTGCTGAAATATCCCCACGGGCATCCCCCAAACTCACTTTCAGTATAAAGATAAATTTAAGTAAAAGAGAAAAGAATGAAAAAAGAGATATATAAACACTAATGAAACAAAAGCTCAAGTGGCTACATGAATATCAGATAAACTATACTTCAGGAAAAAATTCCGAGAACAAGAAAACACATTAAATAATAAAAAGTACTAGTCATCAAGAAGACATAATGATCCTACGCACGCATGCACCTAGCAATAGACTCAAAATAAGTGATGAAAAAACTTCTCTGCATCCACGAGTCTAGTGTTCAAGCTCATAGAAGTGGAGAGTAGGATGGGTCTGCTAGAGGTCGAGAAGGGGACTGGGGGTGGCCAAAGGGCAGAGATGTACCTTAAGAAGCAGCAAATGCTGAGCCTAGGCAGTGACAGACAAGTTTACTGCCTGGGATCCATCATTCCAAACTGTAAGCACACAACACACCATCAGCGTGCAGCGCATGATTACGTGACCTTGGGCTATTCACCAAGATAGACTTAACTGAGTCACAAAACAAATTTAAACATATTTAAAATATTAGAAATTCTAACTTACTCTCTAACAAAATTGCAATTTAATTAGATATCAATAACAGAAAACTGGAAACCAGCAAATACTTGGAAATTAAATGACATTTTTCTAGTAACATATAAATCAAAGAAGAAGTCTCAAAGGAATTATGAAAAATACATTAAGCTGAATGTAAGTGAAAGTACAACATAGGGAAAATATATGAAATTCAATTAAATTGTGTTGAAAGGGAAGGATACACTTCTTAGAAATGAGCAAAGGTCATTCATCTATCTCCCTGGGGGGGACAAAAAGCAAAATAAACCAAAATCAAGGAGAAGCAAACACATAAAAATTAGAGAAGAAATCAATGAAAATGGAAACAAAAATAAAGAAATATCTATACACTAAAATTTTCTTTCAAAAAGATCAATAAAATCAATAAACCTCTTGCAATGCTGATGAAGAGAAAAAGAGAACACCCAAGTTACAAATATCATTACTGACAGCAAACATTAAGTAAATTGCAAGAAAGCACTGTGGATAATTCTCTGCAAGTAAAACTGATGAATTAGATAACATTTCTCAAACATTACAAACTACCAAGAGTCACGCAAAAAAGACAGGGGTGCTGAATAGTCCACTACTATAAATAAATTTGAGTTATCAATTTTAAACCTTCTAAAAAAGTAAAGCTCCGGGCTTAGATGACTGCATTGGTGGAATCCACTGAAGTCTGGAACAGAAATCATGGCTCTAGAGATCATTACTGAAGGTATGAGAAGCATGACAAAATCACCCTGGAGAAGAAGCTCTTTAGTTTGAATCCATGCCATTTATTAACTCTTTATTTTATTTTATTTTATTTTATTTTATTTTATTTTATTTTATTTTATTTTATTTTTTTGCGCTTTAGGAGTCTGGTTATGGAAGTCAGGACCTAATCTGACATGATGAAGATTTGGATTTATTTTTTCTTCTATTAGGTACAGGGTCTGTGGTCTAATTCCTAGGTCCTTGATCCATGTTGAGTTGAGCTTTGTGCACGGTGACAAATAGTGGTTTAATTTCATTTTGCTGCATATGGATTTGCAGTTTTCCCAGCACCATTTGTTGAAAAGGCCATCTTTTTGCCAGTGAAAGTTTCGTCACCTGCCAACAAAGTGGGAGAACATCTTTATGACAAGCACATCAGATACAGCATTTATCTCCAGGATATATAAAGAACTCAAAAAACTTAACACTAAACAAACAAACAAAATAAACCAATCAATAAATGGGCTAAGGGTCAGAAGAGACACTTCTCAGAAGAAGATATACAATCAATCAACAAATATATGCAAAAACGTTCAACTTCTCTAGTAATTACAGAAATGCAAATCAAAACTTCTCTAATATTTCATCTCACTCAAGTCAAAATGGCAATTATTAAGAATGCAAGCAATAATGAGTGTTGGCAAGGATGTGGAGAAAAAGGTTCACTCCTACATTGCTAGTGGCACTGCAAATTGGTGCAAACCATCTGGAAAGCAGTGTGGAGATTCCCTAGACAACTTGGAATGGAACCACCATTTGACCTACCTATCCCACTCCTAGGTTTATGCCCAAAGGACTTAAAGTCAGCATACTATACTGACACAGCCACATCAATGTTCATAGCAGCTTAATTCACAATAGCTAAACTGTGGAACCAACCTAGATGCCCTTCAACAGATAAATAGATAAAGAAACTGTGGTATGTATACACCATGAAATATTACTCAGCATTAAAAGAGTATAAAATCATGGCATTTTCAGATAAATGGATGGATTTGGAGAATAACATGCTAAGTGAAATAAGCCAGTCCCCAAAATCAAAGGCTGAATGTTCTCTCTGATAAGTGGATGCTGATCCATAATGAGGGGGGGCAGGGTGTGAGGAGAATGGAGGAACTTTGATTGGTCAACGGGGAGGGAAGGAAGGAGAGCGGCCTTGGGGCAGAAACAAGGGTGGAATGAGATGGACATTATTACATAGGTGCATGCATGACTGCACATGTGGTGCAACTCTACATTCCGTACAACCAGAGAAATGAAAAGTTGTGCTCCGTTTGTGTACAATGAATCAAAATGCATTCTGCCATCACATACAACTAATTAGAGCAAATTTTAAAAAAAGAAAAAAGAAAAAAAGTTCCTTGGAGCCCAAAGCTTACCTGGTACCAAAACCAGGGAGGTGACTATAAAAGAAAAGGGATGGGGATTACATTACTTCTTAAGATTATGAACAGGAGTCCCCCCAAAAAAATATTAGCAAACTAGTTATTAGCCAAGGAGTCAACTATTGAACATATTCTCCTGCTAAGTGGGTAATTGAAAAAACGAATCCATTATTCATAAAAAAATCAATATAATCTTCCATATTAATAATGAAAAGAAGACATATCACACAGTGGAGGAAAAGCATTCTACACATTTAACATCTATTCATGACAACAAATACCTCAATGACCTAAAAATAACAGGCGGCACCCTCACCTTGATAAGGAGCAGCTACAAAACCCTCCACTTCACATCATGTGATGGCCAGGGTCACAGGGCTAAGCCCTTTAGAGCTGGAGCAATTTGAGCGGCAGCCTCCATCCATCTACCAAGCAATGTGTGGCTGTTCCTTACAAAGCCTGACCTTGAGCTTTCCTCTGACCCAGGAATTCTGCTCCAAATTATTTACTCAAAGTAAAGGAAAGCGTGTTAAGAAGGGGCTTCTCCAGGAACATCCACGGTAGCTTCACTTCTAATGGTCAAAAGCTGGAACATGCCCGATGTCCATCAACACTGGGTGGACCAATAAACGTGGGTATAGTGCCACATCCGAACTCACAGCCTTACGAAAAGAAATTAAATTAGTACCAGCCATCACACTTGATGGCAAAGAACACTGCATTCACACGAGGCTTCAGATGAATCAGTTATTAGTGAGGAAGATGATTTTGTAATTGAATACCTTGTTATCAAAGATACAATGATTGAATACATAAAAAGACAGTTTGGAATGTGTTTAAATCACAAGTCCACTTTTTGATTCTTGTACAAGTTGCAGGAAATATCAGAGGACTTGATAAATATGATTGTATAAATTTACATTTAAAATCAAATTCAGACTCAAAGCTGATGTGTGTGAAGAGTTAGATACTTTCATGGAAATCAGTCCACATGAGTCAGCATGTTCGAATGCAATGAAATTTTAAAATAATTTATCAGGTATTTATCCTGAAGTTGTCATGGCCTACTTAATACTCTTCAGGAACATTCGTATCAGCAAAAAGATTCTGCTCAAAATTAAAACAGTATCAGAAATTATTTGTGATCTTACATTTGCCAAGAGCACATGACAGTGCTTTCAATTATGTCTAAGAATAAATTTGCTAAGAATATATATTTTGATGACTTAAGGTAAGAATCTTCAGGAAAATAAGGCTTAGAAACCTTATGCGCAATCAAGGTCTCACACTAATGAAGTATTATTATTCATCTATTACCTAAAATTATTACTTGAAGATATTATTCTTACAATTTATGTTCATGTTACTCATGCATAAACATTACTTCTAATAAATGGATTATGAATATAAACATACTGAAATAAAAGTGTATATATTTTAATACCTTAAACTCAACATTTTTTCTTGATGTTTGAAGAAGAGGCCCTGATTTTCATTTAAAAATATTAAAATTTTATATATAAGTTGTGCAGCATGGTGTTCTGATCTGTGTATATATGGCAAAATGATGACTACAGTTAAGGTAGTCAACACATTAGCCTCCTCACACAGTAAGCCTCCTCACACAGTGAATGAATCACACAGGTTTGCTGGTTAACACCAGTGACTGGGCAGCCCTCCACACTGCCATATGCTTTGCTACTCATGATAGAATCCCACACCAATTGATTCATTTGTTCATATTTGTGGATATTTGTCCCTTCCAGTGAATACAGGAAGTTTAAGTCTATTTCCTGAGGTGAATGTCAACCAGTTCTCAGCATGACTCTGAGTGTGCTAAAAGGTGACCCCCAAAACTAGTCCTTGGGCAGCCTCAGTGCCTTTGTCTCTGAGGTCTGCAGGCTGAGACACTGAGGGGAACTGTCTTAAATACCACTTTGATACTAGCTTTCTCCTGCCCCAAACAGAAGCTGGTTATATGTTTACTGAGAATTTAGTTTGTGTCCATGTGAACCAGGAAGAAAGTATGTGCCGAGCATTCCACAGCCCACCTCCTAGTGTGTGATCAACAGTTACTCTTTCCAGAAAAGGAGTGGGGTGCATGGGCACATGGTGGAGAGTGTTCCTGAATGGATAGGTGACCTCAAGCTAAGATAACTTACTGGAGGAGAAAGGGGTACAGCTATAGGTGACTGGAGGGACTGAAGTCCCCCCATAGCCTCCTGCTCACTCCCTACCCCTGGCATGCCAAGCGAACCTATAGCATTACACAAAAGAAAAGGCAAAGTTGCTCTCAGACAAGACCCTGGTCCTTCCTTCCATTCAGACTGCTGTCCTACACCCATCATACAGAGAAATTCTGGAATCTTCTCTGGGATGGGGCTGATGGAAGGTGTAGGGCAGGTGCTGCTGTTCCTGGAGGTCTAAGTTCCCAGTGTTCTGTGACCTGGAAGGTTCTGAGCTGGTTCCAGCAAAAGACATGTGCTCACAGCACGAAGATCCCCGTCTCCCTGGCCTCCAGCAGAGAAAGCAGTCTCAACACGAGCACCCCAGGCTTGCTCAGCGTGAGACTGGTCTTGCTCCCAGGCACGATTTGACTGCTCACAGTGTTCTGTTCCAAAGACAAAACCGCCACTCTGCACTGAATGATCACCTTCGTGTTTTTAACTAAGAAGCATCAAAGCCTTCCTTTGAGTACTTACCATGCATAATTTATTTTTAACAAATTTCTCATGCCAGCCCTTATTATCTGGCTACACTTTGATTTATGAGACAAGACATCCGCCAATACTTTTTACTCAGGTGGCTGCAGTGGCATGGAGTCTCTCCCTGTTCAAGACTTGGTTTCTTAATAGAGAAAATTTATCAGACATGGTTTGAATACATGGGACTGGGGAGGGAAGAGCTCCTTCCTGTGCAGGATGAGAGCTTTGCCCTGAGTATCTCAGCATTCTGCCACTAGGCAGTGACTCCTCCGATGGTCCTTTGGGGAGAGTAACTTGAGGTGCACTGCTGGGCTCTGTCTTTTCCTGCTCTCACCCAGGGTTGCCCAGGGTCACCTGGCTCCTTCACGCTAGCTACATGTCCTCTTGTACAGGCTCCCTGCCATGACATGAGATGACTGGACAGAACACTGGGTCTGATTTTGGAATTCAGTGAGCTCTCACATAGGCAAAATTTTCCAGTTTTGCCTCTATTAATAGTATGAGTTATATTTTGACACT
Organism: Spermophilus citellus; assembly: GCF_964194105.1. Lineage (NCBI taxonomy): Eukaryota > Metazoa > Chordata > Mammalia > Rodentia > Sciuridae > Spermophilus > Spermophilus citellus. The sequence goes on along the minus strand of NC_138182.1, from coordinate 281,588,195 downwards.
TTCATTGATTTTTTTCAATGAACATTCTATATCAGCATACACTACACATGAAGAGCATGATACTACACATGAAGAAGAGTACACAGTACACTTTTATACTTCTTTACAGAATAAACTCTACTGCAAAACTACCCAAGATCCAGCAATGGGGCACTTCCAGCTCTGTATGCTTTCTTGCTCCTTTCCAAAAATGACTTTCTCCTGCTTAAAAATGACAACTATTCTGAAGTCTAACACCATAGAACAGTCTAGAGAAATGAATCATATGAATTGAAGTGGACTCTCATGGACCGGATTTCTTTGCCCCAACATTAAGTTTCTGAGATTTATTCATTACTATTGCAAATAAAAGTCCTTGATTCACTTTTCTGGGTGTATCATTTGCTATGCTTTAAATATCCCATAACTGATTCCACTGTCATTTTGGACAGTTCCACTTTGTGGTCATTATAAGCAGTGCTCTGGTGGACTATGTTTGTTGAGCCCATGCGAACATTTCTGTAAATTTCTTGATTTGTTCAGGGCTTGAGGAGATGTAAGTAGAAGGTGAACTACCCCAGGGGGATCCCTGGGATAGTCCAAATCCAAGTTTATTTGGTTCATATAGTCAGTTGAATCCCAGAACTCACATACAACTGAACACTAAAATTTTCTGTTGGGTCAGAATGATTTGTTCTTCAATAGCTTCATTTTTTTTTAATTTTTAATTTTTTTAGTTGTACCTGGACATAATGCCTATATTTTATTTATTTTTACGTGGTGCTGAGGATCCAACTCAGGGCCTTGCACATGCTAGGCGAGTGCTCTACCGCTGAGCCACAACCCCAGCCCTCATTTTTGCTTTTTTGAAACATTTTTATGGTAAATATAATTTACATGCATCCCAAGAAATTTATTAGGATGCTTTGTAGACAATTTAATATTGGAAGATACAGCAAGAGATATCCTTTTTATACAATTAAATTATGAAAAACGTGTGCAACCCCAGAAGTCTTGCCTCTAGGTCCTTCCTTCATTCACAGATTCTGGCAGAAATGTACCCTGAGGGGTTTGCCACTTGTACCCTGGTAATTGCCAGGTTCAAATGCACGTGCTCACCACATACCATCCCTATCCAGAGCTGCCCTGCTACATTGAGATTTTCATTACTGCATTTCACTCATCCCGGCACTTTAGAATCAATTCAAATCTCATCAAAATGCAAAACAGATGAGATGGCTTCAAATGTTCACGTAAGAAAAGAAGATGCAAGGTTGGGTCAGGAGACAAGCTTGTGATGCTCCCCAGAGCCATCTTGCAGTAACCCTGGGGTCAGGAGTCAACTGTTGCCTTGCTGTTACACTGTTTTATTATGAGGACACAGTGACATATTTCTGGTAAGATCTATCCTATGGTTTGCACAGATGGGCATTAAGAACAAGCTCCTAGATTTAGGGGACTTTTAGATCAGAAAAAAAAACTCATTTCTGAAAATGAAACAGGCAGAAATCGATGCTTACATAAGGAGATGACTTCTCCCTGAGAGGACATTTTTCATTTTGCTGATGAAACTGGTAATAGATATCTGTTGGTGCACAGCCAATGGTTGCCACAAATATGTCAAGACGGGTTCTTTCTTCAGGGTGCCCCCTTGGCCTGCATTCTCCCCTGAAATTTTCACTAGGGCAGGATTCTCTGCCATGTGACCCTGACCACGGTCATTCATGACATGGCTTTGGCTTCCTCCAAGCCAGCAAGAAAATTTTTAATCCCTCATGCAAGTTCCCAATTCACTTTCCAGGGCCTGTACTTGATCAAGTAAGCCTCACTCAATACAACCTGCCTTTCTTTGACTCAAAAATTCAGTGGATTTGCACATGCAGTTACCTGTAAACCCATCACTTTTGCCTTCAAACATAAGAGAATGGAATCTCTCCAATCTACCCAATAATGTAAACTGATCAAAGAATGATAGCTTACCTTTGTCCTGCTCTGTTGGATGGAACCCGTAACTCGTTCTGTCACTCTCAACAGGTAAGGACCCTTGAGGGGGCACCTCAGAGTACATTTGTCCTGATTTTTAGCTGTTTAAATCTGCTACAATTTTATGTGGCTATTTGAATAGAGTTTGAAAAAGAGAAATTAAGGATCTCAGATTTATCCAGTCCATGGCAGAGAGGATTTTTACGGGTTACCTGCATAGACAAGTGTCCCCAAATTAATGAAAAAATCCCTTCAGAAAGTTACTTCCTTCCATTCTACCAATTCCTTCTCATCAGATGAATTTGTGACTTACAGTTTGGTCTACCGAGCATTTCCATCACAAGAGGTTGTTCTGTGGAAATGAATAACACCTGCAGCCCTCCTCCTATGGTCAGTGATCTCTTTGATATCCTCATTTCTCCCCATCTTCCAGGTTTGGAAAGCAGAGATGGTTCCTCGGGGCTTGATCAACTAGGGAGCACTCAAAGACCCACGCCGTTGGCTGGATATCACCAGCTCAGAGGGCAGCAGAGCTGCTTCCTCGGCATCTCTCTGTGAAGTGCGCCCTGGGCACTAAGGTGACCTTCGCGTTCTTCTATGATGACAATAGTCTCTCAAAAGAGGCTCCTGGCCACGGTAACACTTTCCACATAGAACTGCTTTCCAGGCTGTCATAAATGGGGGCAGTTGACATAAGTCAAGTACCAGAGGAAGATGAGGTGCCTGGGTCTGGGTTTACTGTGCCTTAGTGAGCTTTTTTGTTCCTGTGACCAAAAGACCCGACGAGAACAGTTTTAGAGGAGGAAGAGTCTGTTTAGCTCATGGTTTCAGAGGTCTCAGTCCACAGATGGCCAAGTCCCCTGCTCTGTGCCCAGGTGAGGCAGAAGATCTGGTGGAAGGTGTGATGGTGGAAACACACCTGAAATCAGGAAGCAGAGAGAACTCCACGCAGCAGGGACAAAGTATGAACCCCAAAGGCAACCCCCCAATGATGTTCCTCCTCCAGCCACACTCCACCTGCCTACAGGGGCCGTCCCATCAATCTGAATCAGGGGATGTGCACTAATTAGATCAAGGCTCTCATGACTCAATCATTTCACCTCTGAACTTTCTTGCGTCACATCACACGTGAGCTTTTGGGGGACACCTCACATCTACACCATAACAAACGAGGTGTTAGGCCCATATAGAACACTTTTCCTTTCTTGTCTGTTGCTATTTTCAGAATAAGAACATCAGTTCCCGCTCCCTCCTCCACAAAGCAAGCCTCTGGAGAAGAGCAAACAGAGACAACACCATCCTAGCCATCCCAGCATATTATTTTATTCAATGTGCCCCAAAACTGCTTCAGGTGCTTTACACGGATTGTCAGAAAAATCTTACTGGTGAAACTGCAAAGTGGGTCAAATTAGCCCCCTTTAAAAATAAGAAAAACAAGCCTCACAGTACACTTACACAAGTCTCCACATACATACTGGATTAAAAAATAGCCTCACAGGGTTGGGGTTGTAGCTCGGTGGTAGAGCACTTGAATAGCATGGGTTCAATCCTCGGCACCACATTAAATAAATAAACAAATAAACAAACAACAAAGTTTAAAAACATAGCCTTGCAATTATGTTCATTATGGTGATGATAATAAGGGTTATCAGCTAATTGGTGGTGGCTTCTTATATGGGTAGGATTATTCCAGAATGAAAGAGTACTTGGTGAACTGGAATCAGAATAGAGCAACAGGATTAATTTGGAAATTGGTGGAATTATTTCAGGCTGAGATGGAAAACTTTTGTTACTAAAAATTAGTCTTTTTTTTAGTTACATGAAAATTGTCTTGATAGTGAAGATAAGGTATGAAATAACAGTGTTCCACCAATGGTTTTTCCACTGAGCTAAATGGTGATGGTCAGTTTTCAACTGTGGTTATGCCTCTCCCCTATATTTCATTACTCCCTTACTTTTAGGAGTTAATGATTAAAAAGAAAAATGAAGATACAAGAAAGGACAGGGCCCATTGTAGGACATTTGCCAAGAGTACAGGAGTGGACAAAGCACTCTACATTTTCCCTATAGAAAGGAGAAAAAAAGTCCTTCCTTATTATTTTAAGGGATATTAATTATTAGTTTACATGATGATTATTAATAAACATTATTACTATAAAACTGAATGAGATAATATTTACATAAAGTGCTCAGTACCATTGAGTAGATAATTTTCCCTTTGGATGGGAAAATTAGTTTTGGTTAATTACCATTAAATTCAGCTTTGAAAATAAATTCTTTGGCTGGTTTCTTAATTCATTTTCCTAGAGACAATGACCTCTAAAATAATTCCACCAGTTTCCCAAAGACCAGCCACATTACGGAGTCAGCCTTCCATCTTGTTGAAGTTGCAGTACATGCAAAGCTCCTAGGGAATTTCTGGAGTTATAAGCTATCGCTGGTACTGAAAAGCTTGGCTTTTGGTGGTGGTGTTTATAATGAACAGATTTAATGCCATTCACCCTTAGGAGTTCTTGAAAAGTGATATATCCTACTCACACAGTTAAAATACGAAAAAGAATTGAGCGTTATTATGTGTTCTGAGGATCCAAGCAAAACTGAAATCTTCCTCTATCTACAGATTTCCATGGGGGTCCCTTTAGATTGGAAATAATTATCACTCCCTCAAGGGAGAAATGGAGTAAATTATTTGCACCCTGGCATCTCTGTATGCTTATACCTTGAGAAACAAATGTTGGCTTTGGTGACAGGTTCCAGAGCTGCGGTTTTGGTTATGAGACAGACTGAGGCAGTTCTCTATCAAATCTCCCGGCCATTCAGCCAGGTACAAGACTCTAACTGAATAAAGTTAGATTCAGAGAGCTATTGAGGTCATCCTTTCTGAGGACAAAAGCCAGTATGATGTCTAATGATAAAAATTAATACACATACATTACTGAAAAACCTCCTTACAAATAACTTTTCAAAAAGTTGTGTAAGTTTTAACCTTTCAGCACTCTTGAACTGATATCTTGGAATATTGTTCCTTTGAAAATACTTTGTCTTTGGAATATGCTGAACCAATTCGAAGGACAGGAGGAGGGTCTCTGCTTTCAGCTGCCGTCCTTACACCACCCCAGTGAGCTGTTAACGCAGCACATACTGGTTAAGCATCTACCACGTAAGCAACATAAAAATGAATTACACATAGTTCCTGCTTCCAAAGATTTCAGTGCAGTGGCCTCTATTGTAAATTATGATCCAAAACCTTAGTAGTTCTCTCAATGATTGCTCTTAGAATAAATTACTCTTTTCAGTTCATTGTTACTTAGATTGAATAAATAACTGCTCAGATTGCTTTCCATATATTTTTCAATAACAAGTGTCATTTAAAAGAACTAGTAATATAAAATTACCAACTATCATAAGTAGATATTATATTATATTGGTTGAAAAATTAAGAGTTATTATATCTCTTCACTATTGGAAGACAGTATACCTGAATATAAGAATTCCAACACTATGACTTCACAGGGGGACTCTTCTCTGTGATGGGAGAGGAAGTCTCTAATTACAGGTCAAATATGTACCTACCAAGATAACCTGGAATCCAAGACGTGGACCCACAGAATGTCCCTGTTGTACCTACAAAAACTCATTTTTCTGTAGGAGGAGGGAGGTAATGAAGTACTGGGGATTGAAATAGAGAAAAGTATATTCCATGTTTTTATAGTTAAGTCAAAATGAACTTTACAGTTGTGTATAGCTAAAAAGATCAAATAAAAAGAAAAAAAAGGATAAAAAGCATTCATATTCTGTGCTTTCCCTTCCTTTAGGGGCTCTTATGGAAGTACCCCACTTTGCACATGTGGACGAGGGGGTGGCCCTGTCCAAAGCTGATGGGCTCCTTCCCCATAGTGCTGCAGAAGCTCCCTGCCCCCTGTCACTTAGGTTTGGAGAACAATTGGAGACACTAAACACAATGTGGGGTGTTTCATTGTAAATTACTGCCAAAGATAATTGCATTTTTAAAAAATAAAACCTGAAAGACTAGAAGAACTTTAAAAAAAATAAAGGATTAAAAAAAAAATAAAACCTGAAGGACTCAATGTTAGAGCACTTGTCAGCATGTATGAGGCATGGGGTTTGATCCTAAGAAGCACAAAAAGGTATTGTGTTCATCCACAACTAAAGATGTTAAAAAGAAAAAAAAACCTTGCAATACACAATTATATTTGTTCTTTTGGAAATATGCCTTGGTGTTAGATTGGTTGCCCATAACTTAACAAAATGGGAAATCAGTAAGATCTATCTCAATACTGAGATTTTGAAAATTCAAAAAGAATGATGTATATTCAATATTTCATGAATATGATTGTCATAAACTGAAATTTGTAGAAGTAGTTTTTTTCTAGACCTTGCCTTTTATTTTCTGTATGAAATTCCTCTGAGTTAGTTAGAAATCAAAATTTTGTTCATCTCAAAAAGAGGAAATTTTATTTACTTTCTTTTATGGCTGCCAAACCAGAGTAAACTACCAACTGGGCAAATAACATTTCTCAGGATGGTAAAGTAGTTGAGAGAACTAATGGAAGATTTGAGATATTTGGTTTTACAAGATGATCCAATATATGCAGTATTTTTGTAATGCTAAGATCATATGTTGAGCAGGAACCTACATATTGAACTGCATACACAATTTTCACCTTATGGGACAACCTCATCAGCCGCCGGGCTGGTGCTCTGCTTGAATCCTTGCGGCAGTCATTTAATGAGTGCATGTGAAGTGAACTTCCACATCTTCACAAAGCTAGTGGGCAGAAACATACTTCAATTTTTATCTTGTTAAACATTTCTGTTTGGAAATAAAGAGATTGAAATAGCAATAAATAACCAGAAAGCCACTAGGTGCAATCATACACAAACTGGAAACTCTCCAGTACGTTTGGTCTAGTGCCTAGTGTTCTTTTTATATTTGATTCTTTATTTCTATTAAAATCATCACTTTAGAACATGGCGGCAGGCGCAAAGAGATCAAGTCTCTGACCTCTTCAGCTGTGCGGGCATAGGGAGTCATAAACTGTCTAAATGCTGTTTGCTCAGGATCACTAGGCAATGCTGAGCTGATGTGGATCTGGGGCGAACAGTTTGGGCCTCTCAGAACACACACCGCGAGCCCGGATCAGCTGCATTCAAGCTCCAGTTCGCCTGATTCTCCTGACTCAGCACTAACGATCCCGCTGAAATAACTGGTCAGCCCTTCTGAACTTACAGAGGTAAAAGCCAACCAAGCCTTCATAGGCAGTGGCCACAGGATTGAAATGGTGCTTGGGAGACAGTCAGGACCCACCCGTTGCATTGGTCACCCGGCAAAGGGAACGAACGGAAAACCATTTGCATGGGATACCACCATGGCAGAATACTGACGTCACGGGCGGAGGAGATAACTTCATTGAAACCAGCGGCGACCGGTGTGTAATCCCCTAGCCATCCCTCTACACACATCGGGGAAACCTTAAGGGCCCCTCCCAGCTCTCCCGTAAGGGCCCCTACCAGCTCTCCCATGAGCGCGATAGCCAGACCTAGGGAATCAGGAGTGGCGCGGGACTCGCGGCACGGAACTCCCAGCTACCGCTCTCATCAGTGCTGACAACTGAGGACCCTTGCACCAGCTACCGGGGGCGTAACTACCGGAGGGCAAGCAAAATTTAATGAGGGTTCTCAGCCCCAAGCTCTACAAACTTAGGGTCTGAGGGAGGCAAACAGGGAGAGTGTGCCCAGGTGTTCATGAAAACAGGGCTCCCAGGAGCACAAGACCTGGCGTGTAGCCAGTATTGTGGTGAGCGTCACAGGTGAGCGGGGCCTGGCTTAAGGAAACACAAGAGAAGGCCCTAGGCACTCAGGATTGGAGACCCGCCCAGTCTGGGAGGAAGAGCTGCTGCACAGTGATTGGTTCCCACCTATTGAGAGGAGAAGCTTGGCCCATTGGGCACAGCTCCACCCACTGGAAGAGAAGTTAATCTAACTCTAGGACTGCATTTATTATTTTTTTTTCTTAATTTGGGTTTTTTTTCTTTCATTTTCATTTTTTTTCGTTGTTGTTCTTTAACGCTTTTTTTAATGTTTTTATTTTTTAAAATTATTTTATTTTATTATTATTATTATTATTATTATTATTATTTTAAATTTTAATTTTCATTTTTTAATTATCATTATTATTTTTTTAAAAAAAATTTTCTTTCTTTCTTTATTTTCTATTTTTTTCTTTTGTCTTTTCAATTTTCTTATTCCCCCTTCCTTGAATTCTACCTGCCTACTCTCATTCTCTTTAGTGACTTCTTCCCTTCCCTTCTAATATCTTTCCTCCCAAGCATCAAATAAATTTATAAGAGTAAACAGTAACTCAGCAGTCAAACAGAACAAGAAGTAACATGAGCAGCATAAAAAAGCAAGGAAGAAAAGGAGTACAAACAATGAAGGACAGCCTAAATATTCAGGAGGACCTAGAGACATCAGAAAAATGGCCATATAAAGAACTCAAGGAATACCTTAGACAGATGGAATGGAAACTTAAAGAGGATACAAGACAGCAAATCCAAACAGTAAAAGAACACATTGAAAATGAATTACATAAACAGATAAAAGAAGAAGTTAAGCATCTTTATCAGGAGATAGAGATTATAAAAAAAATCAAACAATAATTCTAGAAATGAAGGAAATGAAAAACCAAATTAAAAACTCAATTGAGAGTATCACTAACAGAGTGGAGCAAGTAGAAGCCAGAACGTCAGATAATGAAGACAAAATATATCATCTTGAAAAGAGTCTAGCCAACTAAGAAAGGCTGGTAAAAAATCACGAGAGAAACATCCAAGAGATATGGGATAACATAAAAAAACCAAACTTAT